>NC_056743.1:1788988489-1789165989 GCF_019279795.1 Protopterus annectens
TGCCACTTGCGACTTAAAATTCTTATCTTGGAAGACGGCTTTTCTGATACCCTCCTGGCCGATGTAATGGCTATCAGAACTTCAAGCCTTGTCCATTAAACCTCCGTATTTGATCTTTCATAAGGACGGAGTTTCCCTGAGGCTTAACCCATCCTTCCTTCTGAAGGTGTCATCCACTGTCAATCTCCATCAATCTGTTGAGCTACCAGTGTTTTTTCCGAACTTTTCCAATAAAGCAGAGTTCAGGTTTCATCAGTTGGATGTGCACAGACAACTGAGATTTTATTTACATAGGACTAAGCATGTTAGGACATCTGATCAACTGCTTGTGTCCTTTTCAGAGAACAGAGCAGGTTGTCCTATTTCCAAGTGCACAATTTCTAAATGGATCAAAGATTGTATTTCATTCATCTACTCATCAGCAGACAGAACTTTACCCTTTCCCGTCAAGGCTCATTCTACCAGGGCTATGTCTACATCAGTAGCTTTCCATGCTAGGCTTTCCTTGGATGATATTTCTGCTACGGCCACTTGGGCTTCTCCCAACACTTTTATTACTCATTACAAGCTGGACGTGGCTTCTAGGGACCGGGCTTCCTTTGGTTCCATGGTTCTCAGGAGTATCTTCTTATGAGCCTCCCAGGATAGAGGTGCTGGGGACGCTGTCCCATGAGTAAGGAATGTAGGCGAGATAGGACCACATAACATAAGTTAGTTATGTACTCACCATAATGATCGATGTATGTGGTCCATATCGCCTACATTCCTACGTACCCTCCCACCTGCCCCCTTCCTAGAGGATTTGGAAGAATGTTGGCTATGTGGACCCTTCAAGGTCAGTGATTTGGTTCCCTTATCTGGCTGGAATTTCTTCCAGTGTTTGAGTATGGGTTATGAGTGTTATGATTTGTTATGATTGCAAATAAGATCTGGGGCTAGGGCGAGGTGCATCCTGGGATACCAGGTTAGCCCAGCCAATTAGAGACTTCGTGCTAGAGAAATTTGGTCGAGTCGGAGCCGATTCTCTGCTCCGAACCTGTGAGTAAGGAATGTAGGCGAGATGGACCACATACATCGATCGTTATGGTGAGTACATAACTAACTGTTTGTGTTTCACTGTTGTAGTCATCTCATTTGGGTTTTCTGCTTGCAGTAATCCTCAGTCGGCCTGATTATCAAAGTCTTCGGTCCTGCGTGGGTTGCTGTCTCATCTTTCATGATGTCAGGTAATCGGGTATAAAGCATGCAGCCAACTCCATTTTATCAGTCTTTCTTGCTGTGCGGTGCCCGAAGCAGAAGCAGTTTGCAAGTGTAGGTTGTCCGACTCCTGAATTTTTTGTTTTCGAGTTTCAGAACCGAAGTCTTCAACTAAGCTAAGTACCCCATTGGGGAAACTTTTTCCTGCTCTAAACCGATGTCAGTAAAAGTTAATAATTGTATTTCTTGTGGAAAGTAAATACCTCATAAAGATTTCCATTCATACAGCATTCCTTGCCTAGGCCCAGACCACGACGTACCTAGTTGTCAGTTTTGTGTCCTATTTAAACAACGAACTAGTTGGAGTCGGTACATTTACGCTTCTAAATATTTTGGTACTCTGTTCAATTATCCAGAAATGGCTTCGGTAAGCCTCCCAACTGCCGACATTCCGAAAAAACGCAAAGATAAAGACAGAGACAGATGGCTTAGGTCCAAAGCTGCCAACAACGCTTCTCCTAAGCTAGTCGCCAGTTTGCCGGTACTTAGTGAGGTGCTTTCGCAGCCCCTGATACCTGCTACTTCAGATTCACAGGCCTCTACTGAGACCCATTCGGAGTCCGGTATGCCACGAGATGCTTCTTCTACTGTGGAACCTGCGAATGTCTCTACCTTGGATGGGTCCGGAGCCGGTGTGCAGGCACCAGCTTCTGAGGGTGTATTCAGGCCTACTAACTTGAGTATTAAACCAACGCCATCTTCTTCTTCTTCTAGGCCTAAACCTCGAGCTATGCCTAAAAAAATGGCGCCCAGACCGCATGGTCAAGCCCCTATGCCTAAAAAAACGAATAAGAATGGCTGAGGACCTTATTACTCTAATCAGGGGAAACCACCCTTCTCCCTCTAAGAGACCTAGGACTGATTTTCCTTCAGATTCTTGTGATCAGGATTCTGAAATTTCTGTTTTCTCTGATGACCAGGATTTGCCCTGATCTACCTATGAGGATTCTGATGCAGAGGACTCCATTGCCTCTGCTTCCCCTCCAGGGGATTTCTCTTTTGGTGAAACCTTGCACTCTCTTAGGGAGCATTTCAGCTGGGAAAGCCAGGATTACTCAGACTCCAAAAAGAGGCTTAGGGAATTCTTATTCCTGCCACAACACAGGCCTTTAGCTACCCCTCCTGTACTGGACATTGTAGATGATGCCTTCTCGGAATCTAGCCTGGCCCCTGACTCTCTACCTCCTGTTCCCAGAAAACCTGATAGGTATTACAGGGTACCTCACTCTCGCAAGTTCCTTTTTAAAAATCCTACTGCGGATCCTGAGACCATTTCATAGGGACCCAAGGGCATTAAGGCTACTACTGCCAAAAATCCTACCCCCTCTGATGGAGATTCCAGGGCACTGGATAGATGGGGAAAGAAGGTATACACTTCTGCCACTTTAGCAATTAGGGCTTTAAACTGCCAGTTTCATATATTAAAGTATCAGCAGCATATTGGATTGCTTAAACAGAAAATGATGTTGATTCCTGACTGTTATGAAAATAAAGAATTACAGGATTTAATGCATTCTGCTGAACAAGTTGGAAAACATACTTTGCAATGTGGTTTTGTTTCATTAGAGGCATCTTGTAGGGCTGCTGTTACTGGGTCTGTACTTGGAAGGCTTGCTTGGCTTAAGGAGCAATCTTTGCCAGATCATGTTAAAGCTAAATTGCTGGATGCTCCCTTAGACCAAGACCACCTGTTTGGCAACAGAGCAGAAGTAGTACTTAAAAAGATGGAGGAAAAAGATAAATCTGTGCAAACTGTTAAAGATTTCCTGCAAGTACAACCTTCCAGTTTTAGTAGGCACTGGCCCTCTAAGAATTGGTCCTTTCCTGCCTCTTCCAGGCCTTCTCAGTCCAAACCCAGAACCAGCAGAACACCCAGGCCTTAGTCCCAAGGTACTCACAGGCCTAAACAGTGGGGGGCTCCCACTTTCAAAGCAGGGAATAGTACGACTCCCCCCATGGTAAACTGTCTCAAAGACTTAACTTTAAACCTTCTGACTGTTCCTTTAGGGGGAAAGATTGCCCTGCATACAAAAAATTGGGAACTCGTTACCCAGGACAAATGGGTTTTAAATATAGTTTCCCAAGGATACAAATTCCACTTCCACTCCTTACCAACCCCAAACAGCTGGCCAGACCTACCCCCAAATCAGTGGGCAAAGGCCCAAAAGCAAGTTCTCTCTCTCTCTTATGCATCAGAACTATTCAACCTCTTCCAGAAGAAGAATGGGGACAAGGTTTCTACTCAAAACTTTTTCTGGTACCCAGAAAAGACCATTCCTGGCATCCTATTCTGGATCTGTTTATCCTAAACACATTTTTGGTCATCTCAAAATTCAAGATGCTAACTCTTTATCAGCTGCTTCCCATGCTAGGCAAAGATGCCTGGTTGGCAACACTGGATTTAAAGGAAGCCTTCCTGTACATCCCAATAAGGGAATCTTGCAGAAGATACCTACGCTTCAGAGCAGGCTCCATGCACTATCAGTTCTCTGCACTGCCCTTTGGCTTATCTGCTGCGCTCAGGGTATTCACAAAGTGCCTAGCGCCAGTCATTGCATTTTGCAGGCAAAGAAATATTCAAATATATCCATACCTGGATGATTGTCTAATTCAGGCAGGAAGCCAGGACATACTATTATATCATTTGGCATTTGTAAAGAAATTGCCAACTACTCTGGGGTACACCATAAACGAAAAGAAATCACATCTTGTACCCTGCCAACAAATTGTATTCCTAGAAGCAAGCTTGAATACAACTTCCCAGATGGCCTACCTCACGCCAGAGAAAAAAGTTCATTTTACAGCCTACTACTGGCCACAAAGTTCCAGCTATCTGCAAGGAAAATTCTGCAAGCCCTGGGGTTCATGGCCTCCTGCATTCTACTAATTCCATATGCAAGACTGCATATGAGGAAACTACATTGGAATCTAAAAATCCTATGGTGTCAGCATTCTCAGCATCTAGAGTCAATGATTCCTATCATACCTTGTCTACAGATAGAGTTCCTTTGGTGGGCAGAGGCATGCCACCAGAACAAGGGACTGCCATTCATTCTACCCCCTGCCACCCAAACCCTAACAGACGCATCAAACTATGCGTGTGGGGCTCACTTGGCAGGGCAGTGCATTCAGGGCAAATGGAACCCAAGTCAAATGCACCTGCATATCAATCAAAAAGAAATGTTAGCTGTATAGTATGCTCGGACAGCCTTCAAGACCCACATTCTTCCAGGACAGTTATTGGTAAAGACAGACAAAACCACTGTTATGTGGTACATAAACAAGCAGGGGGGAACCCACTCATACCCTCTCTGCAGACTAGCCATGGCTCTGTGAAACACAGCCTTGTGTTACCAAGTGCACCTACAGGCTCAATTCGTTCTAGGAAAGCTAAATTCACTGGCAGACAACCTAAGCAGAAATCTCATGGACCCACACGAGTGGAGACTGGAACCAAAGATGTTATGTAGTACTATCTCGCCGACATTGTTACCCGTGGGTTCGGAGCCGAACATAGACTCCGACTCGGCCGATTTTACTAGCTCAAAGTCTCTCATTGGCTGGGCTAAGTGGGTATCCTATGGTGCACTGCTCCATATCCCCAGATCTCATTTGCCGCTTGTGTAGCTCGGACATGGTCTTGCTTGGCTGTGGCCAAGTACCTTCTTTTTTTCCATTTCTCTTAGAGAAATTTGATATTTCATACCCAGAAGCTATTTTGATAGCTATTTCTTGTTGCTGTTGCTGTGTTTGAGTGTGGTAGTTGTGTTTTTTGGTATCCCTAACTGTTCCAGCGGGCTAGGCCCGTTTTAGTTAGAGGACCTAGTCCTCCCCTCTGTTGTTAAATAAACTTTTAGTGTGATTGTGTTTGTCTGTGTGTCCCCTAGAAGAACGGTTTCAGTTAGAGGTTCTAGATTGTGTCGAGTAGAGTTTTTTCTGGTGTTTCTACTTTGTGTGTTCCCGCCCTTTTTTGTGATTTGTGTCTAGGTGGTTTCGCTTAGCGCTAGTTATAAGATGTCTAAGGATCATAAGGAGCATAAGCCTTCTGGCTTTAAAAAATGTTCCAAGTGTGGATATAAGATGTCGATCACGGGTGGACACACTGTGTGTGTTTACTGCCTTGGAGCCATCCATTTAAAGGAGCCGTGTAGCTTTTGCCACGCGTTCAGTCCTAGGGTGCTCCAGGAGAGGAAAAATAAATTAATATTAAAGGGACTTCTAAAACCATCGTTTGAGGAAGCTATAGACTCTGCTTCCAGTTCTCAGTCAAAATCCAAAGCTTCCAAGGCTAAGAAAAGGTCTTCGGCTCCATCTGCCTCTTCGGATCCTCCGGAGAAGATTACTGTATTGTCCTTGGGGCCGCAGGAGGTATCAGTGTTAACTGAATCAGCATTGGCTCCTATCATTCTTGAATCCATTCAGAGCCGGTCGCCTAGTGTGATGCATGGTTCACCTGACAAGAGATCCCAGTCTCCATCGCTCTCATCCAAATTCTCCAGGCTTTCTGATTTGGATGTTGATAGGGTGGTGCAGAGGCTCCTGCAGTCTCCGGTGTTGGCTAAATTGTTCTCTGCTCCGACCTACTCGGCTCCGGAGCCAGTTCCTATGACCGTTTCGATGATTCCTCCTCCGAGCGCATCCTTGTCTGAGCCGGTATGCTCCGCTCCGAGTGATGTTCCTGCGCCGGCTCCGATACCCCTTCAGGGTCTATCGGTGCCGACCTCAGCTCCGACCATGTCAGTTCCGTCCACAGGGTTCGGGACTCGGGTCTCTTCGGTCGGGCCCGAGGGGGATACTTCGGGACATCTGTAGGTTCCGAGTCTTCCACTCGGTGCATCGTCTCGTGGGACCCCGGTCGTGGCCTCGGAGGCCGGCCGGTCCTCTGACTCGGGGGGGGGGGGGCCTTCGAGGCCATGCGGAGCGTGCTGGCCAGATCGTCAGCTACATCACCCGGGTCGGTCATTCCGTCTCCCACCACCCCGGCGAGAGCTTCTGATACTCACCTATCCATGGACAGAAGAGCGCCAGGCCCTAAGGGTACCCCCTCGAGCGGTCCCCAACTTTCTGAGGGTCTCCTAGAGTTCGTGCCTGCGGAGCCTCCTAGAAAGAAATTGTGCAAGAGGAAGCACATAGACTCCCAGGATGAGTCTCTCACCTCCGATACTGACCTCGAGGAATCAGAAGGGTCCCCCAAGTCATCCTCTGATGATGTTTCCTTCTCCGATATCCTGGAGATACTGAAACAAAGAGGTGACTGGCCTTCCAAAGCTCCTTCCGAGGAGGAGTCAGTATTCCTTAAGGCTTTTGGCGCTCAACCCTCCGCCTCCTGGGTGTCTCCACCCTTCGAACTTCTTGACCTCATTTGTCAAAGAGTGTGGGAAAACCCCGATTCTGTGGAGCCTAGGCGTCCCAACAAATTTCTTTCCGCCCCCCAGGGCAAAGAGGTTTTGTCAAAAGGAGTCCCTGTAGATGCCATGGTGGTGGCGGCAGCCACCCAGGAGGAAGTAGCAGAGTCTTCTTCATCCATCCATCCTCCTAACAAGGAGTCTAGGACCATGGATCAGTACGGGAAGCGTACCCCATCTTCAGCAACCTTCACTCTACAGTCGCTGAATTATCTGTCTCACTTCACTCGGCTCCAGAGAGATCTCCTCAAAGAGTTGGGAGATATTCTTGCGGGTAACATACCTGAGGCGGTGGCTCAGATGGTTAACGCCCAGGTCTGTACCCTCAACTCCATTGCTAACTCGTCCATGCAGCTCATTTCGTATGCAGCCGAGGGAGAGAGTAGGGCAGCAAGCTCAGGGGTCACCCTTAGAAGGCAAGGCCTGGCTGCGCCTGTGTCACTTTGCGGAGGTCTTCAAGTCTTCCTTCACTGAAGCCCCATTTGACGGTTCCTCCTTGTTTGGGATCAAAGTGAAAGACACCCTCACCAGGTGCAAGCAAGAGGGAAAGACCCTGTCTGCCGTAGGGGTCCGTTTTTCCCTTCTTTCTAGGCCTTATCCCAAGGCCCAATGGGGGAGGAAGATGTGGTTCAAGAAATCAGAGGTTTTTTCCTGCCGCACAAGGTGAACCCCCTTCCAGAGGCAGGGGAGGGGGGGTTATTCAGGGAGACGTTGCCCCAGAGACAGAGGGGGCCCCCGCAATTCGGGAGACCGCGACTCCTTCCGTGGCTCTCCATACTCTCATTCCTGAGGGTGTGCCCAACTGCGCTTATCCGGAGCCAGTCGGGGGTCACATTTCC
Source organism: Protopterus annectens (assembly GCF_019279795.1). NCBI lineage: Eukaryota > Metazoa > Chordata > Ceratodontiformes > Protopteridae > Protopterus > Protopterus annectens. The sequence continues at coordinate 1,788,995,991 of NC_056743.1, forward strand.
TTATACCCGGAAGCCTGGGAGAGCATTACCCAGGACCGATGGGTATTACGGATAATTTCCGGAGGTTACCTCATTCCATTCTCTTCAGTACCCCCGCCAATCAGAAAAATCCCAGACGTTCCACCCAGTCAAAGGGATCAAGCAGCCTCCGAGGTCTCACAGCTGCTAGAAAAAGGAGCCATCCAACGTGTCCCCTCAGACCAAATCAGATTAGGGACTTACTCAAGATTCTTTTTGGTGCCGAAAAGAACAGGGGACCTGAGACCCATACTAGATCTCAGTCAACTCAACAATCACGTACACAAGTCCAAGTTCCATATGGTCACACTACAATCGATTCTCCCATTGTTGGGGGAGGAGGTATGGATGTGCTCCATCGACCTCAGGGATGCTTACTACCATGCCAAAATGGACAGAGCATCCAGGAGTCACCTACACTTCCGGCTGGGAGCCAGTCACTTCCAGTTTCGAGCCCTGCCCTTTGGTCTCACCACATCCCCCCAGGGTGTTCACCAAATGTATGCTGGTGGCGACTGCTCACTTGAGACGTCAGGGATTCCAGGTGTTTCTGTACTTGGACGACTGGCTCCTTACCGCCCCCACCAGGCATCAACTAGTTCAGACCAGGGACGCTACCATCAATCTATGTCACCAGTTGGGCATAACAATAAACTGGGAAAAATCTGCCTTATTGCCCTCACAGCGTGTCACCTTTATAGGAGCAGATATAGACACCATTCGAATGTGAGCATTCTTACCACAAGAAAGGATCACAGTATTACAACAACAAATACACATGCTGATGCCCCTGAGACAGGTGAAGGTGAGACTGGTTCTCCAACTCCTAGAGACCATGGCAGCAACTATCATGTTGGTCCCTCTAACGAGATTATACATGAGAATTCTTCAATGGCTCCTCTTTGTTCAATGGTCTCTCCAAAGACTCCCACTATCTCATCCCATCTTACTCATGGACAGGTGCAAGCAGGACCTCCATTGGTGGCTGTGCACCAACAATTTGAACGGGGGAAAGCCCTTCGTTCCACCCGTCCCTGTTGCCACAGTGACCACGGATGCCTCCCAGATGGGGTGGGGGGGGGGCATTATCTTGGCAGGACAGTCCAAGGCACGTGGCAGGAACACGAGATACATTTGCATATAAACGTCCTGGAGATGAGAGCAGTGCTTCTTGCATTGCAGGCACTTCAGAAAGTTCTTCCTCTAGGGACTATTGCGATACACTCAGACAACATGTCAGTAGTGTGGTATCTCAACAAGCAAGGGGGAACCCGGTCTTACCCTCTGTGCAGAGAGGCTATGCGAGTGTGTCATTGGGCAATAGCTTCCCAACGGATTCTGGTGGCAACGCACATTCCGGGGAAGTCCAACGTAATAGCGGACAGGCTAAGCAGAGCTATCCTTATGCCTTACGAGTGGTCCCTGAATCGCCTGGTTGCAGACCGAATCTTCAGCAGAAGGGGTCAGCCTTGCTGCGACCTTTTTGCCAGCCCTCTCAATGCAAAATGCAGCAACTACTTCACGCTGATTCCCCCCACAGGGGGAAGCACCCAGGGACGCTCTGGTTCACGATTGGCCCTCCGGTCTGCTTTATGCTTTCCCTCCGTTTCCCCTGATGTCAAGGGTGATTCAGAAAGCACAATCCTTAGGAAGCAGAATGATTCTGATTGCTCCACACTGGCCTCGTCAAGTCTGGTTCCCCTTTCTTCAACCATACATTGTGTGGACACTCCTTGGATTCTGGACCCTCAACCAGATTTACTGATACACATGTCGGGACAGTTCCACCCCTCTCTGATGACCCTCCGGTTGACAGCCTGACTACTCCACTTCCGTTAGTCAGACATCATAATTTTTCACCGGAAGTGGTCCATATATTATCATCCTCTCATAAGCCAGCCACTAGAAAGATTTATTCGAGTAAATGGAAAAGGTTCTCTATCTGGGCACATACTAGAGGCATTGATCCTTACACAGCTCCAATAGATTCAGTTCTGGAGTTCTTGTCTATGCTTTTCTATCAGGGGTCTGCATCAGCCACCATCAAAGTTCAGCTGGCAGCGATATCTAATTTCCACGTAGCGAATGAACCTAGTCTCATGGCATGCAGACTATGCAAAGCATTCCTTAAAGGTACTCTGTTGCTTCGTCCCCCAGTGTCCGAACCTATCATGCCCTGGGATCTCAATTTTGTTCTACAAGCCCTTACTTTACCACCATTTGAGCCTGCAGCTACCTGTGAATTAAAATTCTTGACATGGAAAACAGCATTCTTAACAGCAGTCACTTCAGCGAGGCGGGTTTCGGAAATTCAAGCCCTCTCCATCAAACCCCCATATTTAATCTTCCATAAAGATAGGGTCTCTCTTAGACCAAACCCCTCGTTCCTTCCTAAAGTGGCTTCCGTGTCTAACATGAATCAGTCCATTGAGTTGCCTGTTTTCTTCCCCCACTTTTCTAACAACGCAGAATTTAGATTTCACCAATTGGATGTACATAGACAGTTACGCTTCTATCTACACCGGACAAAAGATATCCGGAAATCTGACCAACTCTTTGTCTCCTTTTCGGAAAACCGAATGGGTTCTCCGGTATCCAAGGTCACGCTGTCTAGATGGATAGACAGATGTTCTTCGTGCATATAGCTGCAGTCATCACACTTGGGTTATTTGCCGTCAGGCGGGTCCTCGGTCAGCCGAATTCCAAAGTCTAGGTCCGGCGTCGGTTGTCGTCGCTTCTTCCCTGACGTCAGAGCGGCAGGGGGTATAAAAGAGGCAGCCGACGCCATTTTCTTCTGTCTTTTATGCCGCGCGGTGCCCGAAGCAGAAGCAGTTCGCAAGTGCCGGTCAGCCAGCTCCTGAGTTTTACGAAAGTATTTCAGCCGAAGTCTTCTTTAAAGCTAAGTACCTCGTTGGGGAAACTTTTCTTGCCTCAGACCGATGTCAGACAAAGTTAATAATTGCATTTCTTGTGGGAAGCAAATACCGCATAAGGATTTTCACTCTTACTGTATTCCTTGCTTAGGGCCAGAACACAACGTCTCGGCCTGCCATTTTTGTGCTAGGTTTAACAAGCACACTATTAAGCGCCAGGCGGAGTTCGCCCTTCATTATTTTGGCAAAACATTTAATTATATTATGTAGTCGGATATGCCGACGCCAGTTTTAGGCAAAAAACGCAAGGATAAGGACAGACATCCGAGGCCTGCACCGACTACTGAGACCACGCTAAGGCCGACTACCGGTTCTCGCGAGGTGCCTACGCAGCCCCTGACTACCGATGAAACTTTATTACCGGTGACTTCAGTACCCGAGGTCGCAGGTTCCTGGGTCCCAATTCCCACTGCAGATACCGACGCCACTCTTGGCGGAGAAACGGAAAGTTTAGCAAGGCCTGCCATTTCTGAAGGCATTTTCAGGCCTACCCCCTTATCTATTAAATCGTTCACTAAATCTAAAGCTCCAATGAAAATTAAAAAACAGGGTCCTCAAGCCCCCTCTCAAGGTCCCATGCCCAAAAAACAGATGCTTAAAATGGCTGAGGATTTGATTTCACTCATCAGGGTCTCTCTACCCCCCTCAGACAAAAGACCCAGGATGGAGGAAGACTACCCTTCCTCAGATCAGGCATCTATTACCTCAGGCCTTTCTGAGGACCTGGATTACGCCTATTCCCCTTTTGAAGACTCTGATGCTGAGGAGTCAATTCCCTCGGTCTCCCCCCCCCCCCCCCTGAGGACTACTCTTTTGGGGAAACCCTACATACATTGAGAGAACACTTCCACTGGGAAGGCCAAGATTACTCAGATTCCAAGAAAAGGCTCAGGGAATTTCTGCTGCTTCCCCAGCATAGGCCCCTGGCTATTCCTCCTGTCTTAGATATTTTGGATGATGTGTACGCAGAAGCCAGTCTTAATCCAGACTCTTTACCTCCTGCCCCTGTTAAACCAGACAGATATTACCGGGTGCCTGATTCTCACCAGTTCCTTTATAAAAGCCCTTCTGCTGACCCAGAAACTATTTCTCAGGGTCCCAAGGGATTAAGGCCTCTACTGCTAAAAACCCTTTACCTTCAGAGAGAGATTCCAGAGCATTGGAAAGGTGGGGGAAAAGGTGTATACATCAGCCACTTTAACCATGAGGGCATTAAACTGTCAATTTCATATGTTAAAGTACCAGCAGTTCTTGCTATCTCAGCTGAAAAGCAAAATGACACAAACAGAACAACCTGATTTGAAAGAGTTGCAGGATTTGTTGCATGGAGCAGAACAAGTGGGGAAACATACCTTACAGTGTGGTTTTGATGCTTTAGAGGCCTCATGCAGAGCTGCTGTCACGGGGTCTGTCATACTTAGACACGCTTGGCTCAAAGAACGAACCTTACCAGATCATGTCAAAGCAAAATTATTAGATGCACCACTACAAAAAGATGTACTGTTCGGTGTTAAAAATGAGGAGGTACTAAAGAAAATGGAGGAAAAAGCTAAATCTATGCAAACAGTGAAAGATTTCTTGCAGGTGCAGCCTCCACGCTTCAGCAGAAACTGGCCATCAAAAAATTGGTCCTTTCCAGCCACGGACAGACCCCAAAGGGGTAAATACAGACGCCCAAGGGGTAGTGGACAACCTCAAGGATCTTACAGAGCCAGGCAATGGCAATCACCAGCCCCAAGAGGTGGAGAAGACAGAACACAGTCATTTAGAAAACAGACGCAATGACTTTCCCCTTTGCCTGCCAAACAAAGCTATAATGGCAGCACCTTTGGGCGGAAAACTGGCCTTATTTTAAAAAAACTGGCACATTGTTCCAAAGGACAAATGGATTCTGGATATTAGACAGAGGCTTACAGATTCCACTTCCTCACCCTTCCAAAGATGAGGGGCATGCCAAACCTGCCACAAAATCAATGGGCAGAGGCACAAAAACAGATTTCCGCTCTCATGGATATGAAAGCAATTCAAGAGGTACCTGCAAAAGAACAAGGTCAAGGTTTTTATTCAAAACTATTTCTGGTACCAAGGAAAGACAAAGACTGGAGACCCATCTTAGACCTATCTATTCTAAACGCATATCTAGAGATACCAAAATTCAAGATGCTCACATTACCGCAGCTTCTTCCCATGCTGGGCAAGGAGTCTTGGCTGGTAACATTGGACCTCAAGGAGGCATACCTGCATGTCCCTATCAGACAAGATTGCAGAAGATACCTCAGATTTCTTGCAGGTTCAACCCATTATCAATTCTGTGCATTGCCCTTTGGCTTATCTACTGCGCCCAGAGTGTGTACGAAATGCCTGGCATCAGTAATTGCTTTCTGCAGACAACGAGGAATACAAATCTACCCATATCTGGACGACTGCCTGATCCAAGCGGACAGCAAGGACATTCTATTGCAACATCTGGCGTTTGTAATAAAACTGTTAAATTGCCTGGGGTACACAGTAAACAAAAAGAAATCAAAACTAATACCCTCTCAACAGATAATTTTCCTGGGTGCCAGCTTAAATACAACGGCCCAGATGGCTTACCTCACGCCAGACAAACAAGGGCAACTGTCTCAATACTTCAACAAAATGGCAACTTTAACCAGGCTAACTGCAAGGAAAATCCTGCAGGCTCTGGGGTTCATGGCATCTTGCCATTCTACTAATACCATTTGCAAAGCTGCATATGAGGAAACTACAATGGTACCTAAAAAACTTATGGTCTCAACACAAACACAGCTTGGAAACAATTTTACCACTCATTCCATGCCTTCAAAAGGAATTTTTGTGGTGGGCTCAAACATGCCAAAGAAACACGGGTCTCCCTTTCTGTATACCACAAGCAAGGCAAGTCATCACAACAGACGCCTCAGACTACGCATGGGGAGCACACATGGCAGACCAGTGCATCCAGGGAAAGTGGTCCCAAAAACAAATGCACCTACACATCAACCAAAAGGAGATGCTAGCTGTGCAAAATGCTCTTATGAATTTTAAGGACCTACTGCAACCGGGCCAGCTATTGATAAGGACAGACAACACCACAGTCATGTGGTACATAAACAAACAGGGAGGGGCGCATTCATACCCCCCTTTGCAGGCAAGTTATGACCCTGTGGAACACAGCATTGGAATTACAAGTTCAACTACAGGCACAATTCCTGCCAGGGAAGGAAAACACTCTGGCAGACAACTTAAGCAGAAATATGACAGACCCTCACGAATGGAAGTTGCATCCTCAAGTCTTCTCAAAGATAACTCAAGCATGGGGACAGCCAGACATAGATCTATTTGCCTCCCACAGCAATTACCAGTTGGAAAAATTCTGCTCAAGGACCTATCATCCGCAGGCCTGGAAAGTGGACGCACTATCTTTCAGTTGGACAGCATTGACAGTCTACGCCTTCCCGCCTCTACCTCTACTGACCAAAGTCCTATTAAAAACCAGAGCAGAGAGGCCAAACATGATTCTCATTGCTCCAGACTGGCCACGACAGCACTGGTATCCTCTCCTAAAGAACTTGTCACACTCACCACCATGGATCCTACCTCATGTTCCTCTTCTGTTGTCACAGCACAACTACAAGATCCTTCACAGCCAGCTCAGAACTCTAAATTTAGCTGCATGGAAAATACCTTAATTTGCCAACAGGCTCTCCTCTCCAAGGAGGTACAGGATGTCGTCTTGGAGGCCAGGAGACCCTCTACTAGAAAAACCTACTCCGCCAAATGGAAACGATTTTGCTCCTGGAATCAAGCAAAGGGCCAGAATCCTTGGGTAATAAATATACCTCAGATTTTACAGTACCTAGCTGAGATGTTAAACAGTGGCCTTTCCTTCTCTTCCATCAAGATCCACGCTTCAGCAATTTCAGCACAATACAATACGGATCCTCCTTTATTCTCACATCCTCTATTAAGGCAGTTCCTCAGAGGGGTAAAAAATATAAAACCCCCACGGAAACCACCAGCTCCAGCTTGGGACCTCAACTTCGTATTGGAGAAACTGACACTGCCTCCTTTTGAGCCAGCCTCTTCAGCAGAGTTACAATACTTGTCGTGGAAAACAGCTTTGCTTCTGGCTGTTACCTCAGCACGCAGGGTTTCGGAGTTACAGGCCCTCATGGCTGTGCAACCATTCATCATTTTCCATCAGGATAGGGTTTCCTTGCGAACCAACCCTACCTTCATGCCAAATGTAGTATCCAGTGTGGCTTTGAATCAGACTATTCATTTACCTACCTTTTATCCAAATCCCCAGAACAAAGGGGAGAGGCTACTCCACTCCTTGGACATTCACAGGCAACTTCGTTATTACTTGGACAGAACAAAGTCATTCAGGAAATCTGAGCAGCTCTTTGTGTCCTATGTTACAGGTGCTCAAGGAAAGGCAATTTCCAAACAGACTATTTCAAAATGGATAGCCCACTGCATACGCTTTTGTTATTCATTTTATGGAAAATCAGTGCCTGTATACATCAGATCCCACTCCACCAGGGCTACAGCTACCTCAGCAGCTTTCCTCAGGGGGGTCCCTACCAAGGACATTCTGGAAGCAGCTACTTGGAGTTCAGTGCACACTTTCACCAAACACTACCACCTTCCACTATACTCAAAATCTAGAGCGGGCTTTGCCACAGCAGTCCTGCAGGGCATTCTAGCCCCTCCTAATTCCGCTTAGTACCAGCCACCCTTACTTAGCTTTGGGATTCTACCCAAGTGTGATGACTGCAGCTGTATGCACGAAGAACATAGTACAGTTTTGTACCTACCATAAATGTAGATGTTCGAGTGCGCATACAGCTGCAGTCCAGGTTACCCTCCCTCCATCCCCTGTTAGGACAGAGCTTATGACAAACACCTTTAACATACAACCTATTTGGGGTATTCCTATATGGTGTATTTGCTTGCAACTACTGTTTTGATTTATCTACTTATGTATGTTTGCATAACATCATGTATTGCCTTCCTTTCTGGGGGCACCTGACATCTGGGGCAAGAAAAACTGAAGAAAATGGCGTCGGCTGCCTCTTTTATACCCCTGCCGCTCTGACGTCAGGGAAGAAGCGACGACAACCGACGCCGGACCTAGACTTTGGAATTCGGCCGACTGAGGACCCGCCTGACGGCAGACCACCAAAGTGTGATGACTGCAGCTGTATGCGCACTCGAACATCTACATTTATGGTAGGTACAAAACTGTACTTTGTATCTCTTTCATCTATCAGGCTGGAGGTAAAAATTTGCTATTTCCAGTCCAGGCATATTCTACTCGGGCTGTTTCTACATCCACAGCCTATCAAGCTAGATTGTCAATAGATGATATATGTGCTGCAGCTACTTGGGCTTCTCCTCACACTTTTGTTTCTCATTACAAATTGGACGTGGTCTCCAGGGGCAGGTCTTCCTTTTGCTCCACAGTTCTCAGGAGTATTTTCCTATGAGCCACCCAGGATGTAGGTGCTAGGGACGCTGTCCCACGGGTAAGAATGTAGGCGAGATAGGACTACATAACATCAAGAAGTTATGTACTCACCATAACGTTCGATGTATGTAGTCCATCTCGCTTCACATTCTTACTTACCTTCCCCCTGCCTGGAGGATTTGGAGGTTAGGTTGTCACCTACAGAGTCCCTTTGATTAGTTTATTGTTTATATGGATGTGATGTGTGTATGGAGTACAAATGATTTTCGCAGCAAACTAGATCTGGGGATATGGAGCAGTGCACCATGAGATACCCACTTAGCCCAGCCAATGAGAGACTTTGAGCTAGTAAAATCGGCCGAGTCGGAGCCGATGTTCGGCTCCGAACCCACGGGTAAGAATGTGAGGCAAGATGGACTACATACATCGAACGTTATGGTGAGTACATAACTTCTTGATATTCAACATGTTGAGAAACAAATGGGGGAGGCCAGAGATAGACCTGTTTGCCTCCCCCCAGAACTACCAATTGGACAAATTCTGCACAAGGACTCCCCACAAACAAGTTTGGAAAGTGGATGCCCTGTCCTTCACCTGGAAAACCTATCAGTCTATGCCTTTCCCCCTCTGCCTTTTCTCTCCAAGGTACTACTAAAAATCAAACCGGACGAAGGACAATACTGATTGCACCAGATTGGCCACGCCAACACTGGTAACCCCCTCTTGCGCAGTATGTCACTGATGGCACCTGCCCCAGACCCCTGCTCTGCTGTCCCAGCAGGAGGGCCAGATTCTGCACCCACAGCTTCTAACCCTGAACCTGGCAGCCTGGCTAAATTACCTGATCTCTGCATTCCCATCCCTCAGTAAGCAAGTGATGGATGTCATTCTGGAGATAAGGAGGCCTAGTACTAGAAAATCCTATGCTGAAAAATGTTAAAGATTCTGTTCCTGGAGCCAAACTCAGGGGATGGGCACAGCAGTGCCCAATTTACCTCGGAGTCTTCAATACTTAACTGAGATGCTTCACAAGGGCCTTTCTTTTTCCTCCATCAAAATTCATCCCTCAGCCATTTCAGCTCATTACCGTACAGAATCACCCCTCTTCTCTCATCTACTGCTGAAGCAATTACTCAGAGGGGCCAAAAACCTAGACCACCCAGGAGAGCCCCTACTCCAGCCTGGGACCTTAACTTTGTATTGGAAGCTCACTCTACCTCCTTTCGAGCCAGCTGCAAATGCAGAGTTGAAATTCAGTTCTTGGAAAACAGCCTTCCTTCTAGCTATCATTTCAGCAAGAAGAGTGTCTGAATTACAGGCCCTCATGGCTGTGGAACCTTTCATCATCTTTCATGTGGACAGGGTGTCCCTCAGGACCAATCCCTCCTTCATACCCAAAGTGGTATCCAGTGTGACCCTTCACCAGTCCATTCATTTGCCAACCTTCTTTTTTAATCCACAGAACAAAGGGGAATGAATATTGCACTCCCTGGACGTGCGCATACAACTTAGTTTTTACTTGGACAGGACTAAACCTCTCAGGAAATCTGAACAGCTGCTGGTTGCATTTGCTGCAGGGGCAGAGGGGAAGGCTATTTCAAAGCAAACCATCTCTAAATGAATAGGCCATTGCATTCATTTCTGCTATAAGCACCATGGAAAAACCAACCCCGCAGGGGATAAGACCACATTCAACCAGGGCTGCATCTACCTCTACAGCCTTTCTCAGAGGTGTCCCTACCAGGGACATCCTAGAAGCTGCTACCTGGGGTTCTGTACATACCTTCAAGTATTATCACTTGCCAGTTTTTTCTAAATCCAGAGCTGGCTTTACCACTGCAGTCATGCAGGGCCTTATAGCTGGTCCTAATGCTATCTAATTACCTCTTCCCATCCTTAGCTTTGGGAATCTACCCAAATGTGATGACTGCAACAATGAAACACGAAGAACATAGTACAGTTGTGTACACTTACCATAAATGTAGATGTTCGAGTGTATTCACTGTTGCAGTCCTGGTTAATCCTCCCTCCAGACCCCTGACATCTATTTGTCTATACCTCTATTCTGGTTTACTATGCTTAAATCTTTCTGGTGTATTTGCTTTTTGTTGGAGGTGTAACCTTGTATATAATTGCTTCCTATTACGAGGGCACCTGACATCTGGGGCAAGAAAAACTGATAAAATGTCGTCTGCTGCATACTTTATACCCCTGACTACCTGACGTCATGGAAGATGAGACAGCAGCCGACGCAAGACCCAAGACTTTGATAACCAGGCCGACTGAGGGCTACTGCAAGCAGATAACCCAAATGAGATGACTGCAACAGTGAATACACACTCTAACATCTACATTTATAGTAAGTGTACACAACTGTACTTTCCTGTTTGAGCTCCTGATCTTTCAGCTGTCACTTTTCTGTCATAGGATTGTTGTACTGATACTAATACATATAATAGCAGCAAACTCGATCTGCTGTATTGTTGTAGTCAGGGGTGTTATGGGTAAGGGAGGGGCTCCAGAGTTAAATCCTAGAATCTGTAGAAGGTTGCTGGGTCAGATCCAAACCCATACGTTGAGGAAGAATGAAAATGGACAACACGGATGGAACTTTATGGTGAGTACTTAACTTCTTTTTACAAAGTTTTATAAGGTTATGAAGCTCACTTTCTAAATCGTATGAGTACTTTTCCCTAAAATAAGTGGGGTGCAGGATGTTGACTTAAAAGTTCACATTTGGTAGTGTTCATAATTCCAGTATTGATATTTGAACAGCTGAAATGTATGTGTAAAAGTGTGTTTGTTTTTTCTAATTTTTGTGAAGAGTTAAAGGAATAAAATAGACTGGTTCTTCACTGCTTTTTAACACAAAACCTAATTACTCTTGGTAAACTAATCTCTCTTTCTTCACCTTTGCAGTTAAAAGCATTGGGATTTCCGGAAAATTTGGTTATCCAGGCATATTTTGCTTGTGAGAAGAATGAAAACTTGGCAGCAAATTTTCTCTTGAGTCAGAACTTTGATGATGAATAACATTGTATTTTATATGAAAAAAATATACTTGTTTATTTAAAAGCAAAAGAATAAAATTATAAAACTGGTAAGCATCCCAGTTTGCTAGATAGAAGAATTGCTCTTCAGCAGCCTTAAAGGACCGAAAAGAGGATTGTATGGATAGCTCCTGCAGTTATTGTTACATAATTGTTTATATGGTTCATTTAATATGATTGACTCCCTAGGAGAAGCAGTTGAGGCCCCACCCCATAAAGCCAAGGCATAAGACATATGTAGTTGCACTTTTATCTTGTCACCCATTTGCCCCGTGTGTTTTGTGGTGAAACCAGGATTGAAGGAGACTCCCCTATATTGCCAGGGGCTCATTTCTTAGCATCCTGATTTTCTTGTCCTTTGGTGAAATAAAGAAATCCTTGCTGAAGCCCTGCTACTGTGCCCCTTTTTAAAGCATCGTGCAACTGAAATTGGTATTGTGGCACTGACTAGTAAACAGAGTTGTCCATTGGGATCAGAAGCACTGTGTATGAAAAGCTACAGTTGAAGTTTGCCCATCTGGCTGTTTCTGTGATCTGTGGAGAAAGAAAGATGTAAAGTGATGGTAAAGGGTGCAATATGGGAAATGACCAGAAAAAAAGTGTTTGGGGTAGGTCTGTCTCTAACTGTTCTACTCCCTGCTTTTTTTGTAAATGGGAAAGCATGGTTCATATGAATGGCTACACGTGCCTTAATTGTGGAATTCCAGGTATCATAGAGTTATGAGCTTTGTAAGCTCCCTCTTTAGGAAAAGGAGACAAGTGTCTACGCGTGCCTGGTTTCTCTGCGTGAGCAGTACTGTGGCTGTACTGCATTGTACTCGAGGCAGTATCTTTGGATGTAACACTAGCACATCAGTCATTTTCACTGGGTATGTGTGGGGTTCTCTGGTATGAAGGCTCCCTTAACAGAACTCAGACCTGATGACAGGCATCATGTAGCTGAATATTTTTAAATTTTAAATTATTTTTGGTATTTGCATCTCCCCTCACTTTGGTATATGGTGCCACAATTTACTATACCCTTCATCGGGTAATATCACAATTGAGCAAGTGTTGTTGACTTGTTGCCAGTTATTCTAAGATATTCAGATATAACATTGTTTTACATTTTAACTTTTTTTATATTTAATTTTATAAGGCTTGGTAATTATAATCTGCTCGTTATTTTCTTCACTGGTGGTGTAAAATTAACAGTGATCTGTGTCACTGAGTGATAAAAGGTGTTCACAAGTTTGTGATACAGCATTAATTCTAGCTGAGCTACATGAAAGGTACATGAAACAAACTCAATTATGTCTGAATATTTGTAGTTTTCCTGGTTGCTGGAAAATGAGCATTATTTTCATCTTGATTCCTGCATTTATTTTAACAAACAGAAGGTCTGGCAGAAACAGAAGTACAGATTTACCCTGTATGTATAATTTGTGTGCATCAGTCTTGTGATACTACCAGAACGGAGATTAAATACTTGCAGTAGAATTAAGATGGTATGGTAAATAAATTGTCATAAACACTGAAAACTGTTTAGTGTTAACAAAATTCAGGATAAAAAAATGTTTTTATTCATTGTTAAGAGTCCTGTTATTTTATTAAAATTTATAAAATGTAGTGGCAATATGATGTGTATTGTAAGGATTTATACTTCATGATCAGATTTTTTTGCTCATTAAAAACAAAGTTACACTTCTTTAATAAGTTTACATATTGCAGATTTCAAAAATGCTACTGTAAACATTTTAATATGTCATATAATTTCTAGAAAGGGTTAAAATCTACATTTGTTCATACTGGCTTTGGCTTACTCCGGCTAGAATGCCCAACTGCTGGAGCCTGTTAGACTGGAAAGTACTTGTGGTTGAATGTATTCATTTAATTAAAAAGTGCCACATCTTCAGAGTTGCACTGATTTCCATGTTGCAGTCATGTCAGAGGTAATTTTGCGGAGAGGAGTTGCAGAGGTACACCCCCCTGCATAAAAAAGTCTCCTTAACTGTAAGTGAAGATTTGTTGTTTAATTGAAATATTTGATATTGTTTCCTTAAGTAAATAACTTTTGATTAGTTGGCTGTGGTGGGTTGGCTTTGATCAGCTGTACTGTAGCCATTGGTGGGTTCTAGTCCATCTAGTTCCTATTTCAGAATTATGTTTTGTATTGCAGCCAATTTAACAAAAAAACTGCATGAAAACTGTTTCTGGTTTTCATCATTCTCTCCTTTTGTCTTTTCATCATGGTAAAACAGGAGTAATCTTGCAGTAAGTTTTGCTTTTTTGAATGCATCTTTTTCATGGCATGCAGAGGAACAGTATCACATTTAAGATGTCACTTATATTTCCAGCTTAATTTTATAGTATGGAAAATTTTGAAGGCAAAACATCAAGTAGTTTATCAGTAGCAGCAGATAGAAAATAGTTGCATTTTACTGGTGATCTTTTCTGCTAGTCTGTGATTGTGTTTCCTCTAACTTTATAGGAATGAAGCTCTAAAGAATTTGTTTGTACTTTGAATTGAATTGAAAAATGTATGACCTAAGGTGTACTGTACAGTATCAGATAAGAGAAAATGCTCATTATTGGATCACTATTGCAGTAGCCTAACCTGTATGGGGATGTATCTTGCCAAGGATCAGATAACCGTCCAGCTTAAAAAAGCTTTAGGTCACCTTCGATGCAGCCTGACAGCTGTAAAGCTCCAGAGTTGTTTAAAGATAGCTGTACAATACCAGAACTTCAGAGCTGTCTTGCTATTAAGGTCTTGTTGACTGCTGTGACTTTGTTGGTTTGGTGATTGGCTAGTGCTTCACAAAACTATTCTTTAATCCTTTGTTGAACACATTAGTCTCACTAGTCTAGTAGACTGTTCCTGGGAGACCTGAAGTGATATATATTCTACTAGGTGAAATTTGGCAAGGCCGTCAGAGAATTTCCTCTTGACTTTTCAGTAGATTCTGTGAGATCTTTTACACCCACCTAAGCTTCACCAAGTTGTGTAAAGGACAACACTCAGGAGTGCCGCAGGAGTGGATGTTTTTCCTTTACAGAACCATGTAGAGCTCTGTTCCTCAGGGGAAAGATCATACTTGTGAGTACTGTTGATCAGGTAAGTACCTTGTTGGTGGTCTACCTTCCTTTTTTTGTTAGACTATCTTTTCTGTCAGAATTTGTGGCAAGGAGTAAGGATTTGTTTGAGGATTCACAGGTACTTCGGAGATTTTTACCTTGGATCCTTGCCTTTGACCAGGGGAAGAGCAGTACACTTAGGCTTTGCTATCTGTGTTTAAGTAGCTTTTAGCAGTAGATTTGTGGACTTGGGTACCAGCACCTCAGACGTTTCCTTCCAGATCTGCAAAAAGCATAAAGTTCTTAAGGAGGCTTAGCTTCCTCTCTGCCTTGGACTTCGGTGAAAAACTTTGCTGTGCCAATGTCAGAGTCCTAGGAATACTTGATTTTTCCTCTGCTGTTGCTCCTTGGGAATCCGGAATCCACTAAGGACAGAGAGGCAGCCTTGTCCTCCAGCTGTCTGTTTCAGGCAAGGGAGAACCACTGTTGTCAACATAGAGGAAAGGTGGTGGGCTGGGGAGTGGTGGGTTTTCCTTTACAGGACAATACTGATAAGCTTGATTCCTATAGGAAATATATTTCTGAGAGCTCAGGGAAAGGAACCGTAAAATTAAGCTTTTTTTTTTTTTTCTCAACTATGCCTCGTTTGCTAAGGCAACCCACAAGGATTGGCTAGATTTT
This sequence comes from Protopterus annectens, assembly GCF_019279795.1. NCBI lineage: Eukaryota > Metazoa > Chordata > Ceratodontiformes > Protopteridae > Protopterus > Protopterus annectens. The sequence continues at coordinate 1,789,011,206 of NC_056743.1, forward strand.
GCCAAAAGCTTATTTAAGACCTTTCAGTCATTCTAGTCTTGAGTTTTCCCTTCATTAAAAAAGGAAAAGTTTCCATTTTCTCTCACATGCTGATTCACAGTTTGAGGTACAGTAATTTGGCTTGTACTATAATTCTAAAGATCTGATGTCCTTTTCATTCTTCCTCAAGTATGGGTTCTGATCCGACTTGGCCACTTATTCCTGACATAGGATCCAGCTCCTGAGCTCCTCCTACCCATAATGCCCTATTGCATCTCCAAAGCCTCATACCTTGTTTGCCACCATTGCGAACAGATGCAGGTTTTCCAAGCTCTTGGGCGATGGTTTTGTGAGTTATAAAACTTTTGTTGGTATTTTGCTGTTTCCTTTTTTATATTAATCTACTTTTTATACTAGTCTTCCTTTTAGTTTCTCTGGTGTTAGGTAGTTTCTTTCCCTTCTTTCCAATACTGTAGATAGTATTTGGTTACCATTGCTGGTAGTCCTATTTACCCTATAATTTAGTGTATTTCTTGCTTACCGTAGTTGGTAGCAGAATTTTTCTAATTTCTGTAAAATAAAAAAAATTTAAAAAACTGTTTTACTCTGTGTATTTTTGTATTTGACAGTGAGTGTGAACTCTGTTTTTAGACAGTGTGGGTTTCTTAGCAGTTATGTCAGGAAAGAAAAACACAAATTTCAAAAAGTGCACTTCTTGTGGGCATAAAATTCTGAATTCGGATGCCCACAAGGAGTGCGTGTATTGTCTAGGGGCAGAACATCTAGAAACGGCATGTAAAATATGCTCCACTTTCAACGCTAGGGCTTTAGCGGATCAATGTAATAAACTGGTCCCAAGAGGTCTTCTGCCTTCCACTTCAGGGGCTCAAACCCCCTCCAAACACAAAAAGTCCGCTCCTTTGGAACATAGGAAGTTCTCTTCTCTGAAGTCCCCTAGGTCCTCCTCAGAGCCTTTGACAACGACATGGAAATTATCTGATCAAACACTGTCAGTTCCTAATGGTTTTAAGCCGTGGAGAACACACCAACAGTGCAAGGTTGTAATGCCTTCAGCACATTTAGGCTAGCTACTTCACAGGCAGGGACTAAAGGTGGAGGTGTCTCTGTTTACATCAAAAATAAATATACTTCAAGGCTGATCAGACAAGACAATGCACTTGAGTTGCTCCATGTTCAAATCACCATAGGTAAAATCCAATACCACTTCCTTGCAAGCTATAGGTCCCCCTCTATGACCCAGGAAACCCATATCTTGTATTTAAATTTTTATTAGAAGCACTAACCATACAACCCAACACCATACTCATGGGTGACTTTAATTACCTCCCTAGTATCTAGGAATGCTATAACACCAAACGTGCATGCACAGAGATTCCTGGATTTTGTAAACACCAAGTCATTGGACCAGATAGTCAGTACACCAACCGTAGGTGCAACCATACTGGATCCTCACTAATATGGGATATTCATAGGTTCATGGCTTCATATGCAAGTACTAGGCTATCTGCCCAAGGGCATTTGTAAGCCTAGCCATAATGTGTTGGCTTTCACCACCCCCTTAGATTAGTTCCCTGCACCACTGTCCAGCAGAGCCATTAGTTCCCTGTGCCACTGTCCAGCAGAGCCACTGCAGTGATCCCCGGGGTAAATTTTGTGTTTCCCATCCACCCATCAAGTTTCTTTTGAGCGTTAGTGAGGGGCTCTGCCTGATGTATACTGGAATCCTGTTCCAAAGCATGGGGAGTCTCTAGGACAGGAGTCTATCCCTCCAGCATGTCCTTTTTATCGTTGTGGTAAGGTTTATATTTCTATGCGTGTGGCTCTCCGGAATTTGTTTTTTTTTTTTGTTTTTTAGGTGGAGCATGTCTATCAATTCTGGGTTGGACATGGCCTTGTATGTCAGGCAGAGATCACCTCTGAGTAAGCGGTATGCAACTGAGTACAGCTGGAGTTTCTTGAGTCGGGCTGCATAGAGCACCTGTTTGAGGCCAGTAATCCTCTTGGTGAGGTACTTTTGTGGTCTTTCCAGCTGTTGCAGGTGTCTTGTAAGGTACATCCCAAATGCGGTGTTGTATTCTGTGATGGGTCTGAGTGATGAGTAGCGAGGCACAATGACCTCTTTTGTTCTAGATGCGAACCCTTTTGTGAGTAGGTGGGCCACAAGGATTTTCTAACCACCTTGGCAGTATGATTATCAAAGGAGAGATTGCTATCCACTTGGTCCCCAGATCTGTTATTACATTTTCTGTATTTAGGGGACTACCACCTATGTGGTAGTTCGCAGGTACTTTATTTTTTCCAAAGGGGATGACTATGCACTTTTTGGCATTTAGCTTGAGGCCATGATTTTGACACCAGGTATCCATCTCAGTGAGACCCTTCTGGAGGGGTGTCTGTATCAGCTGGAGAATCAATTATGGCCCCTAGTTTGCAGTCGTCTGCGAACTTGGTCAGCCATAGTCCTCCTATGCTTGCCTGTACCTCTGAGAAGTATATACCAAACAGAAGGGGTCCTAGGACTGAGCCCTGGGGGGCGCCACTTGTAACCGGTTTAGAGTCGGACGTAGAGCCTGCAACTCTTACCATGTGGGTTCTATCCATGAGCCAGTTGGCGACCCATCTTGTGATGTAGGGGTTTATGTTCAAGCTGGTGAGCTTGTCTATAATACTAGAATGGGGAATGGTGTCAAAAGCCTTTGTGAGGTCTAGGTAGGCTGTGTGGACCTCCTTTCCCTCGTCTAATGCCTTGGTTAACTGTCTCAAAGAAGACCACCAGGTTTAGGAGGCATGATTTGCCCTTAACAAAGCCAAACTGGGTAGGGTCCAGTGTTAGGAGGTTTCCAATGTCTCTTTTAATGAGTTCCATGATGATGCGCTCCATAGCCTTGCAGACCAGGCTAGTCAGGCTTATAGGGCGATAATTCCCGGAATCCATTGTGGCTCCACCTTTGTGGAGTGGGATAACTTGCTGTGCGCCACTCTGTGGGTACGTAGCCTTTAGAGAGGCTGAGTTTGAACAGTGTGTTTAGGTGAGGGGTTAGTTCATTTTGGAGCTCTTGTAAGACGCAGCCTGGGACACCATCCGGTCCCATTGAAGCTGTGTTTTTGGCTTTGGATATGACTGTTTTAACCTGTCTGTGATTGACGGGGGCCCTACATTCTTTGGGTATGGTTATGGGCCCTTTAGGGGGAGAGACTGGGATGAAGTTTGCACTAAACCTGTCTGCCAGAATGTTGGCAATGTCAGTGTATTTTGTGCCATTCTGCACTAACTTGGAGCAGATCTGAGAGTTTCCACTTAGGTTCTTGACATAGCTAAAGAATGCTTTGTGGTTATCTTTGGAGTCATTGGCAATTTTTCTTTCGAAACTAGCCTTGGATGATTTAATGAGGGATCGTAATTTCTTGCTGATACTGATCAGGGGTGTCTTTCCTTCTTGGGATTTTACTCTCTTCTGTACTAGTTTCCTCCTTCTGTTGTATAGCTTGTTTATGGCAGGGGTCCACCAGACTGGTTTCCTTTTCTTGGAGGAGTGAGTCTTGGTTTTACTTGGGATAGCACGATCCATGCATTCCTGCAGATGCTCAGAGTGCCTTTATAAAGGTTTCAGCAGCTTGGACAGCATTGTCATTTAGCATGGGGGCTGTGAACCTTTCCACCTTGGTCTTAAGTAACGTGAAGTTTGCTGTTGAAAAATTTTTCATGGTGCTTGCCTTGATTGGGGGTGGGGGTGGATTGTGGATATCCAGAATGATTAGTCTTTGGTCTGATCTAACCAGCATGGGGTTGACCTCTGGTGTGGAACACTAGTCGCCCGTGTTGGTGATGACCAGGTCCAATATGTTCCTTCTTTTGGGGGTGTTGATCAGTTGATCCAGGGCATTCGAGTTTATAAATTCTAGGAAGCGTTGGGCAAGGGAGTTAGTACTTGAGTAGTTCTCCCAGTTTATGTTTGGGTAATTGAAATCACCCAGTATTAGGGTGTTTGATAGGACCTTCATATTTCCCAGTGTCTCCAGAAATGCGGAATGGGGGTCCTGGGTCATGGTGGATGATCTGTAGCAAGCTACAATTTGGATTGCAGTTTTGACCGTTGTTAGTTGCACATGGATGATCTCTGATGCATTGTGCTGGCCACTAACCTGGAGGTGTGGGTATCCTTGATGAATATGGATACACCCCCACCTTTTGTGTTTCGGTCCTGGTTCTGTGGCCAAAAGGTATGGTATGAGTTATAGCCTAGTAGCGCTGGGGTGCTCTTAGGAGCCTTAAACCAGGTTTCTATTACTGCACAGATGTCTGTGTTCTCCATACTGAGGAGTGCCTCGAGTGTGTGCATTTTGAGGTTTAGACTTCTGGCGTGTTGAGTAGCATTACCCTCAGTTTTTGGTTACTTGTGCTATTTATGGTGGTGGGTTTGTCTTTTGAGCCTTGCCTAAAAAATGCACTATGGGGGCAGCAAGAGCCTTGGCCAGTATTCAAAAGCCTAAGGGTGACAGGTGCAAGCCATTTCTTGCGAAGCAACGTGGCTTGTCGAGCATGTCATCCCAGGCAGACAGATACTGGATCCCCTTTGAATGACACCAAAAACTTAGTTAATTGTTGAAATTGATAATTTTTTCTTTATACTGTGGCATCATTCTTGGTGAGGGCAGGATGCTACTCGGGGTCATACCGGCCTGGGCTACATGATCAGAGAGCTCTTCCATGTCTCTCTTCATGTAGTCCAGGGATGTACGTCTGAGGTCATTCACACCAACATGGACAATGACAGAGTCATATTTGTACTTGTTCTGGAGTGACCTGAGTGCTTGTGTTATGTGGTGGATCCTGGCACCCGACAGGCAGCTAACTGTAACCTTCTCCTTGTCCAGCCTAGTTAATGGGACATCTGTGTGTCTGACTATAGAGTCGCCTATTACTAGTGTGTTGGGTATGTTGTTTTGCCTTAAGGGCTGTGATTGCATGGCACACTGATTATGTGAAGCATGTGTTTCATGGTTGGTGATGGGGTGTGGAGGTTTCTTGGATATCTGCTTTGGAGGTCTCTGTTGCTTTTGCAGATTTTTATTTAGAGCCTCCGAGTATGTTTTCTTGTATTCATGTGTGTTATTTGCCGGTGTTGGTTTATTAGGTCTGTGTGAGACTGGTGGTGTGTTGCAAGTATTACCCTTCTCCTCTTGACTGTCAGTTCCAGTCTTGGGTTTTGAGAGCTTTGCCTCCAGTTTGGCTGTATAATTGCATCTTTTGCATATATTAGTGGTTGGTGGTAGGAGGAGAGGGTTGTCTGTGTACATGAGGCAGTTGTAACATTGCCTCAAAATGCCCAGATTCACCAGTTGGACTGGAGAGTACACCGGAAACTCCCCTTTGGACATGCCTGAATAGGTAGAGTAAGCATTTTTTCTGATTGGCTGGTAGGGATGAATAGAGAGCCTTGATGTTCTTCGTGTTTCACTGTCATTACATTTGGGTAATCTGCTGGCAGGTTGCTCTCAGTTGGCCTGAATAACAAAGTTTTGGGTCCTGCGTCAGTTGCTGTCTCCTCTTCCATGATGTCAGGTCGTCAGGGGTATAAAACATGCAGCCGACACCATTTTCTTCAATCTTTCTTGCCGAGCGGTGCCAGAAGCAGTTCACAAGTGCCGGTCGGCAGACTCCTGAAATTTTCGCATTTGAGTTTCAGAACCGAAGTCTTCAATTAAAGCCAAGTACCCCGTTGGGGAAACTTTTTCTTGCTCCTTACCGATGTCAGTAAAAGTTAATAATTGCATTACTTGTGGGAAGCAAATACCTCATAAGGATTTTCATTTGTACTGTATTCCTTGCCTAGGCCCAGATCACAACGTGCCTTGCTGTCGGTTTTGTGCTACAGAGTTCACAAAAAACTCAAAGAAAAGGACAGGGACAGACCGTCGAGGTCCAAAACTGACGACGAAGCTTCTCCTAAGCCAGTCGTCGGTTCGCCGGTACTCAGTGAGGCGCTTTCGCAGCCCCTGATACCCACTACTTTTGAGTTGCAGGCCTGTACTGAGACCCATGCGTAGACTGGCATGCCACGAGATTCTCCCGCAGATGTCTCTCCCTCGGATGGGTCCAGAACCGCTGAGCAAGCACCGGCTTTTGAGGGTGTTTTCAGGCCTCAGCATTTCTATATAAAGCAGACGCCAGCTTCAAAAACAGCTTCTAAGTCTAAAAAGCTGACGCATGAGCCACGTGCTCAGGCCCCTATGCCTACAAAACAGATGATCAAAATGGCTGAGGACTTAATTACCTTGATCAGGGGTTCCAAGCCCCCTCCTGATAAGAGACCTAGGCAAGACACTGATTATGAATCTTCAGATCAGGTTTCTATTTCTTCTGATTCCTCTTCTGATCAGGAATTTTCTATACCACCCTATGAGGATTCAGATGCAGAAGAATCCATCCCATCTGCATCTCCTCCTGAAGATTATTCTTTTGGAGAAACCTTACATACTTTAAGGGAACATTTTCATTGTGAGAGTCAAGATTTCTTGGAATCAAAAAAAGAGGCTTAGGGATTTCCTCCTTCCTCAGCATAGGCCTTTGGCTATACCTCCTGTATTGGACATTGTTGATTGTGTTTTTGGAATCAAGCATGGCTCCTGATTCCGTACCTCCAGCTCCTTGTAAGCCAGACAGATATTACAGGGTTCCTGACTCCCACAAATTTTTATTCAAAAATCCTGCTGCTGACCCTGAAACTATCTCACAGGGTCCCAAAGATGTAAAGGCATGTACAGCCAAGAATCCTACCCCCTCTGATAGAGATTCCAGGGCGCTGGATAGATGGGGAAAGAAGGTTTATATGTCTGCAACCTTGGCAATCAGGGCCTTAAACTGCCAGTTTCATATGCTTAAATATCAACAGCATGTTATGGGATTATTGAAACAGAAAATAGAAAATTGTTGATTTCTGAATGTGTGGAAAGTAAAGAATTACAGGAATTATTGCATGCAGCAGAACAGGTTGGAAAGCATACTTTGTAATGTGGTTTTGATTCCTTGGAGGCCTCTTGCAGGGCCGCAGTTACTGGATCTGTGATTAGAAGGCATGCCTGACTCAAGGAGCAAAATCTGCCTGACCATGTTAAAGCTAAATTGTTGGATGCACCTTTACAGCATGATACTCTGGTAATAAGGCAGAAGAGGTTTTAAAGAAAATGGAAGACCAAGCTAAATCTATGCAAACTGTAAAAGATTTCTTACAAGTGTAGCCACCCAGTTTCAGTAGACACTGGCCTACAAAAAATTGGTCCTTTCCTGTGTCCAACCGAGTCTCACAAGGCAAATCCAGGCGCTCTAAAGGCTCTAGATACCAATCACAGGTTTCTTACAGGTCAAAGCAGTGGGGTGCCTCTACCTCCAAATCTGGAGGAAACAAAGCACAACCCTACAGTAAGCAGTCTCAATGACTTCCCTCTGCCATCACCAAGCACTTATCTTTTGGCAGTCGCCTTAGGGGGAAAATTAGCACTTCATGCCCAAAATTGGCAGTTAATAACCCAGGACAAGTGGGTATTAAACATAGTATCCCAGGGATACAGATTTCATTTCCATTCCTTGCCAGTTCCAAACGGTTGGCCAGATCTGCCACAAACTCAATGGGCAGAGGCATGTAAACAAGTTACGTCCCTCATGGATATGGGGGCTATTCAGCCAGTACCAGAACAGGAAAAAGGGCAAGGGTTTTATTCAGGACTGTTCCTGGTACCCAGAAAAGACAATGCCTGGCATCCAATACTGGATTTATCGATTTTGAACACATTCTTGGACATCCCAATATTCAAAATGCTGACTTTACAACAGCTTCTGCCCATGCTGGGCAAGAATGCTTGGTTAGTGACTCTAGACTTAAAAGAGGCATACCTGCATATCCCAATAGGGGAATTGTGCAGAAGATACCTCCGCTGCAAGGCTGGTTTTATGCATTACCAATTTTCTGCACTGCCCTTGGCTTATCTACTGCGCCCAGGGTCTTTACAAAGTGCCTGGCACCAGTAATTGCATTTTGCAGACAAAGACGCATACAAATCTGTCCTTACTCGGACTGTCTCATTCAAGCAGAAAACAAGGACATTCTTCTTCAACATCTGGCGTTTGTAAAGAGGCTTCTAACATGCCTAGGGTACACAATAAACGAAAAGAAATCACAACTGGTACCCTCTCAAAAAATTACATTCCTGGGTGCAAGCTTGAATACAACTGCCCAGATGGCTTACCTTACGCCAGACAAACAAAGGCAACTGACTATTTACTTCAAACAGATGGCAACAAAAACCCAGTTATCAGCAAGACAAATTCTGCAGGCTTTGGGGTTCATGACATCCTGCATTCTACTAATTCCATATGCAAGACTGCATGTGAGAAAACTACAGTAGTATCTAAAACGTTTATGGCGTCAACATTGTCACAGTCTGGAAACAATGATTCCTCTCATTCCCTGCCTACAACAGGAGTTTCTTTGGTGGGCAGAGACATGTCACCAGAACATGGCACGGTCTTTCACTCTACCCCCTGCCTCCCAAACCCTAACTACAGACGCATCAGACTATGCTTGGGGAGCCCACCTGGTGGGAAGATGCATTCAGGGCAAAAACAAATGCATCTGCATATCAACCAGAAGGCGATGCTAGCTGTTCAGAATGCCCTGACAGCTTTCAAGGATTTTACTTCATCCAGAACAACTATTGATAAAGACGGACAACACCACGGTTATGTGGGACATAAATAAGCAGGGAGGTGCACATTCCTACCCTCTTTGCAGACTAGCCATGGCATTGTGGGACACAGCCCTGACTTACCAAGTACATCTTCAAGCTCAATTCCTGCCAGGAAAACAAAATACTCTGGCAGACTATCTAAGCAGAAATATTATGGACCCTCACGAGTGGAAACTGGACCCACAAGTCTTCAGCATGATAACAGAGAAATGGGGGAGTCCAGACATAGATCTATTTGCCTCTCCCCAAAATTATCAACTGGTCAAATTCTGCACAAGGACTTATCACAGACAAGCATGGAAAGTGGATGCCCTATCCTTCAGTTGGAAAAACCTATCAGTCAATGCCTTTCCTCCTCTGCCTCTTCTCCCCAAGGTCTTACTAAAGGTCAGACAGGAAAAACCAAAAATGATCCTAATTGCCCCGGACTGGCCTCGCCAGCACTGGTACCCAATTCTAAGGAATGGGTCTCAACTCCCTCCTTGGTACTTGCCTCTAATACCTCATCTACTGTCTCAGCAGAGCAATCACATTCTGCACAATCAGCTCCAAACTCTGAACCTGGCAGAGTGGCTGATCATGTAATTATTCAAACAACACCTCTCAGTAAATCTGTGATGGATGTCATTTTGGAAGCCAGAAGGCCTAGTACTAGAAAATCTTATGCTGATAAATGGAAGAGATTCTGTGCTTGGAACCAAGCACAAGGAATGGACACAGCAAAGCCAAATATTCCTCAGATTTTACAATACTTGACTGAGATGCTTGACAAGGGTCTATCTTTTTCATCAATAAAAATCCATGCCTCTGCCATCTCGGCTCATTACAACACAGAGCCTCCCATCTTTTCTCATCCTCTGCTAAAACAGTATCTCAGAGGGGCCAAACGTAAGGCCTCCCAGAAAATCACCAACTCCTGCATGGGACCTCAATTTTGTGCTGTAAAAGCTCACCCTGCCTCCTTTTGAACCAGCAGCTACTGTGGATATAAAGTTTTTATCTTGGAAAATAGCTTTCCTTCTGGCAATCACTTCAGCAAGAAGGGTTTCAGAACTACAGGCCCTCATGGCTGTGGAGCCTTTTTATTACATTTCATCCAGACAGGGTGTCCCTCAGGACCAATCCTTCCTTTATGACTAAGGTGGTATCCAGTGTGGCTCTTAACCAAACTATTCACCTGCCAACTTTTTACCCAAATCCGCAGAACAAGGGGGAGCGGATTCTGCATTCCTTGGATGTACACAGACAACTAAGATTCTACTTAAACAGGACCAAATCTCTAAGAAAGTCTGAGCCACTATTGGTGGCATTTGCCAGAGGGGAAGGCTATTTCAAAGCAGAATATTTCAAAGTGGATAAGCCCCTGCATTCATTTCTGCTACTTGCATCATGGTAAACCGGTGCCTAAGGAAATCGGGGCACATTCCACCAGAGCTGCATCTACCTCAGCAGCTTTTCTCAGAGGAGTTTCAACCAAAGACATTCTAGAAGCTGCTACTTGGAGCTCTCTTTGTACATTTACAAAGCATTATCATTTGTCTCTCTTGTCTAAGTCCAGGGCAGGCTTTGCCACTGCAGTTCTGCAGGGCCTTATAGCCACTCCTAATGCTATTTAGCTCCATCTTCCCATCCATAGCTTTGGGATTCTACCCAAATGTAATGACTGCAACAGTGAAGCATGAAGAACATAGTACAGTTGTGTACACTTACCATAAATGTAGATGTTCGAGTGTATTCACTGTTGCAGTCCTGGTTACCCACCCGCCATCCCCCTTTTTTCTAGAACGTCTCTTTCCTTCACTGTATTCTACAGCGTTTGTGGTGTATTTGCTTTTAGATGAAGGTAAAGCTTATGTTGTTTCAATTGCATTTATATATATATATATATATATAGAGAGAGAGAGAGAGAGATGTATGTGTGTGTATGTATATATATATATATATATATATAGATATAGATATAGATATATATTTGCTCCCCATTTGGGGGGCACCTGACATCTGTGGCAAGAAAAACTGAAGAAAATTGTGTTGGCTGCATGTTTTATACCCCTGACGTCATGGAAAAGGGAGACATCAACCGACGCAGGACCCAAGACTTTGTTATTCACGCCGACTGAGGGCAACCTGCCAGCAGATTACCCAAATGTAATGACTGCAACAGTGAATACACTCGAACATCTACATTTATGGTAAGTGTACACAACTGTACTTTCTTCTGGACAGTATAGGGAGATCTAGTGCTAGGGTTAATTAGTGCTTGCTATGAGTTTTAAGCAAGTGCTTGACTGTGAAATGAATGGTTTGAGTTCTAAAGTTGAAGGTTTGTCTAGTCCCAAAGGAAAACTTGAAGAGTAGACTTAGTGGAGCCAAGAATAGTTTAACTCTAACTGGCACTGCCCGGTGCGCAAAACCTCGCAAATGCGTTTTTTATAGCAGTGAAGTGAGAGAGAGAAATTAGCCCAAAATGGCCAATAAACTACTAACTTCTGAGCTGAAACCACTCCTCCAGGGACAGATAGGCTGCTCAAAGCTCCCCCCTCTCACAGGTGAACAGAGAAACTTCCTTGTATCCAAGTAAGGTATGGGCAACACAGAAACTTGTAACACAGCCCTGGCTTCAGCAATAACCTGAAAACTGGGCTGTACTAGTTCAGAAAGGCAGGAAATGGGTACATTTTTTTTTTCAGAAAATAGAGCAGATACAATCAAAACAACACTTTAAATGCACAGAAAAGGCCATCACATTTTAGTGTGAAGCCTTCAACAATTAAAACAGATTAAACACAAAAATGACTTAATTCAAGTGCAGGCAACAAATAAGTACAATATGTAGCAATAACAAACTTTTTAAATCACAGAAACGCTAAAAAAAAACTGGCGATTTAGGTAGAATTAGTTAAGACTGCAAGAAAAGCAGAAAAATAATAATCGCTCCAAAGTCTCTCTTTTTGTCTCTGCTGCTGTAGACTCTGCAGAACACCTGGAAGGCACTTGCTGAGCGGAATACAAGTGCAAAAACTGCACAAATGCGTTTTTTATAGCAAAGTGAGAGATAGAAATTAGCCCAAAATGGTCAATAAACTACTAACTTTTGGGCTGAAACCACTCCTCCAGGGACAGATAGGCTGCTCAAAGCTCCCCTCTCTCACAGGTGAACAATGAAACTTCCTTCTATCCAAGTAAGGAATGGGCAACACAGAAACTTGTAACACAGCCCTGGATTCAGCAGTGACCTGAAAACTGGACTATACTAGTTCAGAAAGGTGGGAAACAAGTATATATATTTTTTTCAGAAAATAAGCAGATACAATCAAAACAACACTTTACCCAATTAACCAGTTAAAAAGCTCAAAACTGAGCCCTGTTCCAGCAGTTTTCAATCGGACAAGTTCTAACTGCAGACTCCTGCCACTAGGGTAGAGAGAAACCTCCAAAAAAGACGGCTCGGATCAGTGCACAAGTTATACAAACAAAGCTAGATCCAGCAGGCCTGAATCTAGTCTATGCTACAGCAAACAAGGTGTACCGATTTCATAAACCGTTCAAGTAAGCATGCGCAATAAGCCTTTAACCAGAAATTCCCAGCTCAGAAGGGCAGAATCTAGCCTCTCCTCCCACAAGAGTGCAGACCACAAACCTTCGTAATGCAAAATAACTGGCCTGAAGCCCAAGTGCTTAACCCAGAACAATACAATTTTAGAATAACAGACACTGAGCCTTCAATCAGCAGTTCCCAACTTAGAAGGATGTACGCTACCTGTCCTGCCACAACAGTGCAGACCACAAACCTTCGAAATGTAAAACAACTGTTTGAAGCCCAAGTGTTTAAACCAAAGGCCTTAGAATAACAGTTGCAATTTAATCATGTTACTAACAAGCAGTAGTAAAGGCAGCAGAATAAATGTAATTGAGTACTTTTAAGAAGAGGCAAAAGCAAAATAAGGTAAAGTAGGAAGAAACACAAATACAGTAAAGTAGATGAAGTGGAATTTTGTAGAGGGAGGAAACAGAACAGATTAAGATACTTTCGGAGAATGCCCTTCCCAAGTGCTCTCTGTACACAGCAGAGGAGATGGGACTGGTAGGAGTATCTGAAATCAAAATATGATCTCACTGTACTCAGTTGAGTGAGCAAATGGAATGGGTCCAGGAGGAGTGTGCAAAAACATATTTACAGCAGGGGCGGACAATTCCAAAGCCACCAAGATGAACACAACAGGAAACAGGGAGGGGGGTGGGAAAATAACTGCAGATAGACAGATGCACACAATACTTAATGAATCAGACACACAATATTTACTGAATTAAATCATAAGTGCAGAGAAAAGTATACTTAAATCAGCTTGTGTCCAGTTTATATATGCAGACAAGTCTCAGTAACCAGCAACTCCGATTAAAATGATTAGTAGAAATGTATCCAACACATATTTTAATGCAAGCAGAACCCCCCAGGCTAACACGAACAGGAATTTCAAAGCAGTCTAAACTTTCAATGAACCCAGATGGCTACACTTTTTCACACTTCAGGCAGCTAACTGCAGATAGACACACAATATTTACTGAATCACATCTTAAATAAGTGTAGAGAAAAGTATACTTAAATCAGCTTGTGTCCAGTTGATACATGAAGACAAGTCTCAGTAACCAGCAACTCCGATTGCTGCATATCCCCTACTGTAGTGCCTTTCCTGGTAAGGTCAGACAACAAAATGGGCTCCTTTGAAGTAAAACTAAAACCTGGACCTCCAGCTAAATCTGGAATGTTCAGGAACTATTCTAAGGCTAATCTCCTGCTACTAAGTGAGAACCTGGCAAAATGTCAAGCCCCCATAAACCCTGAGAACACTTATGCCTATGCAGAACTGTTCACAGAAACCCTGTACAAGTATGTTAATAGCTGCATAGAGGCAACTGTATCCACCAGGAAGAAGTACAGAACTAACTCAGAAAAAAAAAAACAGGCCACCCTTGTAGAATCACAACAATATAACAGGAGGAAGAAAATCATCGCAAAAATTAGGAGGTGCAGCATACAGCAGGATAAAAGCACTCTCAAACTAAAACAACTCAGATGACAAAGTCTACCAAAGCCAAATTTGAGTTATGTTTTCCTCCCAGGCCTAGGACAATCCCAAAGCATTCTTTAGCTATGTCCGCAACCTTAAAGGCAATATGCAGTTGTGTGCAGATCTCGTAAACGGAGCCACCAGTACTGAGCCAGAAGATATAGCAAACCTCCTGGCTGATAAATTCAGTTCCAACTTTACTCCGTTTCCCCCTCAACCTTCCCTCAGGAAATATCAAATACAACTCCCCTTGTAATCACTAGGGAACAGGTCCTTAATGCTCTAAGACCAAGAACACTGCTTCAGTGGGCCCAAACAATTTCCCAGGAAGCATTCTAAATAGCGTGAAACATGACCTATCAGGGCCTCTGGAATTACTATTTAACTGTAGCTTCCAAACAGGCTTTGTGCCTCATGAATGGAGAAAGGCAACAGTCATCCCTCTGCATAAAGGTGGGCCGTCTACAGACCCTGGAAACTACAGACCCATGAGTCTCTCACTACTCTTGCATGTAAAGGCCATGGAAAGAATTTGTCATGGAAATGATCAATAAAAATATAGTAAACCTCCAGACACTGAACCCAACCCAGATGTTCTTCATGTTTCTGGAGATGATCAGTAAAAATATAGTAAACCTCCAGACACTGGACCCAACCCAGATGTTTTTCGTGTTTCCCTGTTGCAGTCTTCACATTTGGGTTATCTGCTTGCAGTAGCCCTCAGTTGGCCTTATTATCAAAGTCGTGGGTCCTGTCTGTTGCTTTCTCATCTTCCATGACGTCAGGGTATAAAGCATGCAGCCGACTTAATTTTACCAGTCTTTCTTGCCGTGCGGTGCCCGAAGCAGTTCGCAAGTGCCAGTCCGACTCCTGAAATTTTCGTTTTCGTGTTTCACATCCGAAGTCTTCAACTAATCTAAGTACCCCATTGGGGATCCTTTTTCTTGCTCCCTGATGTCAGTAAAAGTTAACAATTGTATTTCTTGTGGAAAGCAAATACCTCATAAAGATTTTCATTCGTACTGCATTCCTTGCTTAGGCCTAGACCACGACGTACCTCTCTGTCGGTTTTGTGCCTTATTCAAACCTCGTGCTATTTGTCTGTTCATTTTCGCATATTTTGGTACTCTGTTCAATTATCCAGAAATGGCTTTGGTAAGCCACCCGACTACCGACATTCTGAAAAAAAGGAAAGATAAAGACAGACCGCATACTTCCAAAGCTGATGATGATGCTTCTAAGCTAGTAGACAGTTTGCCAGTACTCAGTGAGGTGCTTTCACAGCCCCTGATACCTGCTACTTCTGATTCGCAGACCTCTACTGAGACCCATTAGGAGTCTGCTATGATGCAAGATGCTTCTTCGACTGTGGAACCTGCGGATGTCTCTACCTTGGATTGGTCCGGAGCTGCTGTGCAGGCACCGGCTTCTGAGGGTGTATTCAGGCCTACTGACTTGCATGTTAAACGAACGCCATCATCTTCTTCAAGGCCTAAAACTCGATCTGTGCCTAAAAAAACGATGTTCAGACTGCATGGTCAGGCCCCTATGCCTAAAAAACAAATGATAAGAATGGCTGAGGACCTTATTACTCTAATCAGGGGAAGCCACCCTTCCCCCTGTAAGAGACCTAGGACTTATTTTTCCTTCTGATTCTTCTGATCAGGATTCTGAAATTTCTGTTTTCTCTGATGACAGGATTTTCTCTTATCTGCTTATGAGGATTCTGATGCAGAGGACTCCATTCCCTCTGCTTCCCATCCAGAGGATTTCTCTTTTGGTGAAACCTTGCGTACTCTTAGGGAGCATTTCCGCTGGGAAAGCCAGGATTACTCCAACTCCAAAAAGAGGCTTAAGGAATTTTTACTCCTGCCTCAACACAGGCCTTTAGCTATCCCTCCTGTACTGGACATTGTAGATGATGCCTTCTCAGAATCTAACCTGGCCCCTGACACTTGACCTCCTGCTCCCAGAAAACCTGATAGGTATTACAGGGTACCAGACTCTCAGGTTCCTGTTTAAAAATCCTACTGCAGATCCTGAGTCCATTTCACAGAGATCCAAGGGCATTAAAGCTGCTACTGCCAAAAATCCTACCCCCTCTGATAGAGATTCCAAGGCACTGGATAGATGGAGAAAGAAGGTATACACTTCTGCAACTTTGGCCTTTGGGGCTTTAAACTGCCAGTTTCATATGTTAAAGTATCAGCAGCATGTTATTGGATTGCTTAAACAGAAAATGATGATTCCTGACTGTGCTGAAAATAAAGAATTACAGGATTTAATACATTCTGCTGAACAAGTTGGAAAACATACTTTGCAGTGTGGTTTTGATTCATTAGAGGCATCTTGCAGGGCTGCTGACACTGTGTCTGTACTTAGAAGGCATGCTTGGCTTAACGAGCAATCTTTGCCAGATCATGTTAAAGCTAAATTGCTGGATGCTCCCTTAAACCAAGACCCGCCTTTTTGGCAACAAAGCAGAAGTACTTAAAAAGATGGAGGAAAAAGTTAAATATATGCAAACTGGCTGCAAGTACAACCTCCCAGATTTAGTAGGCATTGGCCCTTTCCTGCCTCTTCCAGGCCTTCTCAGTCCAAACCCAGAACCATCACCCAGGCTTCAGTCCCAAGGTACTCACAGGCCTAAGCAGTGGGGGGCTCCCACTTCCAAAGCAAGGAGTAGTAAGTCCCCCCCCCCCATGGTAAACTGTCTCAATGACTTAACTTTAAACCTTCCAAGGCCTGCTCAACTGACTGTTCCTTTAGGGGGAAAGATTGCCCTGTATGCAAAAATTTGGGAACTCATTACCCAGGACACGTGGGTTTTAAATAGTTTCCCAAGGATACAGATTCCACTTTCACTCCTTACCAACCCCAAACGGCTGGCCAGACCTACGCCCAAATCAGTGGGCACTCCTTACCAACCCCAAACGGCTGGCCAGACCTACGCCCAAATCAGTGGGCAGAGGCTCAAAAGCAAGTTCTCTCTCTTTTAAGCATCAGGGCTGTTCAACCTGTTCCAGTAGAACGGGGGCAAGGTTTCTACTCAAGACTTTTCCTGGTACCCAGAAAAGACCATTCCTGGCATCCTATCCGGGATCTGTCTGTCCTAAACACATTTTTGGTAATCCCAAAATTCAAGATGCTAGCTGTTCAGCTGTTACCATGCTAGGCAAAGATGCCTGGTTGGCAACACTGGATTTAAAGGAAGCCTACCTGCACATCCCAATAAGGGAATCTTGCAATAGATACCTATATTTCATAGCAGGCTACATGCACTATCAGTTATCTGCATTGCCCTTTGGCTTATCTGCTTCACCCAGGGTATTCACAAAGTGCCTAGCTCCAGTCATTGCATTTTGCAGGCAAAGAAATATTCAAATATATCCATACCTGGATGATTGTCTAATTCAGGGAGAAAGCCAGGACATACTAGATCATCTGGCATTTGTAAAGAAATTACTAACTTCTCTGGGGTGCACCATAAACAAAAATAAATCGCATCTTGTACCCTGCCAACAAATTCTATTCCTGAGAGCAAGCATGAATGCAACTTCCCAGATGGCCTACCTCACGCCAGAGAAAAAAAGTTCTTTTGACAGTCTACTTCAAACTACTGGCCACAAAGATCCAGCTATCTGCAAGGAAAATTCTGCAAGCCCTGGGGCTTATGGCCTCCTGCATTCTACTAATTCCATATGCAAGACTGCATATGAAGAAACTACAATGGACTCAAAAGCCTATGGTGTCAACATTCTGAGGATCTAGAATCAGCAATTCCTATCATACCTTGTCTACAGATAGAGTTCCTTTGGTGGGCAGAGGCATGCCTTCAGAACAAGGGACTGCCATTCATTCTACCCCCTGCCACCCAAGCCCTAACAGATGCATCAGACTATGCATGGTGGCTCATTTGGCAGGGCAGTGCATTCATGGCAAATGGAACCCAAGTCAAATGCACCTGCATAAAAATCAAAAAGAAATGTTAGCTGTACAGTATGCTCTGACAGCCTTCAAGGACCACATTCTTCCAGGACAATTATTGGTAAAGATGGACACCACCACTCTTATGTGGTACATAAGCAAGGGGGATCCCACTCGTACCCTCTCTACAGACTAGCTATGGCTCTGTGGAACACGGCCTTCAGCTACCAAGTGCACCTACAGACTCAATTCCTGCCAGAAAGGCTAAATACACTGGCAGACGACCTAAGCAGAAATCTCATGGACCCACACGAGTGGAAACTGGAACCAAAGATATGCAGCATGTTGAGAAACAAATGGGAAGCCCAGAGATAGATCTGTTTGCCTCTACCCCAGAACTACCAGTTGGACAAATTCTGCACAATGCCTCCCCGCAAACAAGCTTGGAAAGTGGATGCCCTGTCCTTCACCTGGAAAAACCTATCAATTTATGCCTTTCCCCCTCTGCCCCTCCTCTCCAAGGTACTACTAAAGATCAGACGGGACAAACCAAGGACAATACTCCTTGCACCAGACAGGCCACGCCAACACTGGTACCCCGTCTTGCGCAGTGTGCCACTGCTGGCACCATGTCACCTGCCTCAGACCCCTGCTCTGCTGTCTCAGCATGAGGGCCAGATTCTGCACCACAGCTTCAAACCCTGAACTTGGCAGCCTGGCTAATTACTTGATCTCTCTGTTCCCATCCCTCAGTAAGCAAGTGATAGCTGTCATTCTGCAGGCAAGGAGGCCTAGTACTAGAAAATCGTATGCTGAAAAATGGAAAAGATTCTGTTCCTGGTGCCAAACTCAGGGGATGGGCACAGCAGCGCCCAATTTACCTCATATTTGTCAATACTTAACTGAGATGCTTCACAAGGGCCTTTCCTCCATCAAAATTCATGCCTCAGCCATTTCAGCTCATTGCAATACAGAACCACCCCTCTTCTCTCATCCACTGCTGAAACAATTCCTCAGAGGGGCCCAAAACTTAAGACCACCCAGGAGAGCCCCTACTCCAGCCTGGGACCTTAACTTTGTATTGGAAAAGCTCACTCTACCTCCCTTCGAGCCAGCTGCGAGTGCAGGGTTGAAATTCCTTTCTTGGAAAACAGCCTTCCTTCTAGCCATCACTTCAGCAAGAAGGGTGTCTGAATTACAGACCCTCGTGGATGTGGAGCCTTTCATCATCTTTCATGTGGACAGGGTGTCCCTCAGGACCAATCCTGCTTTCATGCCCAAGGGGGTATCCACTGTGACCCTTAATCAGACCATTCATTTGCCAAGCTTCTTTTCTAATTCACAGAACAAAGGTGAACGAATACTGCACTCCTTGGATGTGCACAAACAATTTAGATTTTACTTGGTCAGGACTAAACTTCTCAGGAAATCTGAACAGCTGCTGGTTGCATTTGCTGCAGGGGCAGAGGGGAAAGCTATTTCAAAGCAAACCATTTCTAAGTAGATAGGCCACTGCATTCATTTCTGCTATAAGCACCATGGATAACCTACCCCACATGGGATAAGACCACATTCAACGAGGGCTGCATCTACCTCTACAGCCTTTCTCAGAGGTGTCCCTACCAGGGACATCCTAGAAGCTGTTAACTGGAGTTCTGTACATACCTTCACCAAGCATTACCACTTGCCAATTTTTTTCTAAATCCAGAGCTGGCTTTGCCACTGCAGTCTTGCAGGGCTTTATCTAATTACCTCCTCCCATCCTTAGCTTTGGGAATCTACCCAAATGTGATGACTGCAACAGTAAAACATGAACATAGTACAGTTGTATACACTTACCATAAATGTAGGTGTTCGACTGTATTCACTGTTGTAGTCCTGGTTACCCTCCCTCCAGCCCCCTGACTTCTATTGTCTATATCTTTATTCTTGTTTACTATGCTTAAAGCTTTCTGTTGTATTTGCTTTTTGTTGGAGGTGTAACCTTGTATATAATTGCTTCCCATTATGGGGGCACCTGACATCTGGGGCAAGAAAAACTGATAAAATGATGTTGGCTGCATGCTTTATACCCCTGACTACCTGATGTCGTGGAAGATGAGACAGCAACTGACACAGGACCCAAGGCTTTGATAATCAGACCGACTGAGGGCTACTGCAAGCAGATAACCTAAATGTGATGACTGCAACAGTGAATACACTTCAACATTTACATTTATGGTAAGTGTACACAACTTTACTTTTGGTTTCGTCAAGGGCAGATCATGCCTACTCAACCTGGTGGACGACTTTGAGAAGGTCACCAAAGCAATGCATGAGGAAAAACATTTTTGCACTACCTGTCTTGACGTGGCCAAGGCATTTGACACGGTACTCCACTCAGGCATCGTTGACAGACTCGAGGTTAGGTACAAACCCATACATCACCCAATGGATAACCAACTGGCTCACAGACAGGACCCAGGAAGTTAGAATTGGGGAGTCCACCTCTACAAAGAGGCCAGTCACAAGTGGAGCCCCTCAGGGATCAGTCCTTGGACTGTTCCTTTTTGTCATTTACTTCTCAGAAGTCATTACCAATGTCAGTGGACTCTGGCTGACTAAATTTGCAGATGATTGCAAATTAGGAGCTGTCATTGAATCTCACACTGATGCAAATGTTCTACAGGTGGGGCTGACACAAACAACTGGTATCTGAGCCATGGACTAAAACTAAATGCCAAGAAATGCATAATAGTATCCTTTGGGAAGTCATCCATCCCTGGTAACCATCATATTGAAAAGCACCCCTTAGAGTTGACCCAGTAGTCAGGGACTGAGGGACATACATAGATAGTAATCTAGCCTTTGATCATCACGTGTCTACAGTGGTGAGGATATCATTCTATGTTGTGCAACTTATAAACAAAGGTATAGCATCCAAGTCCAAGGATGTCATTGTTGCACTGTATTCTGCATTCATGAGACTTATCATTGAGTACAATACTCCCTTTAGTATTTATCTAACCAGGTCTAGAACGTCCACCGAGGTTCCTCACTAAAATAATACAGGGCATAAGTAATGTGTCCTGCGCAGACCACCTCAAGGCCCTATCCCTGTATTCTTTCTCCTTCAGGCTTTTGAGGGGATGTCTATGCCTGGCATACAGGGCATTGTCAGACCCCACTCTGATGGACCTCCTGCATATCCATAAAACAAACAGCACCAGAATTGCCCATTCTAAAGACTTAAACCTTGCCTGTGATATAATATAGGACCTGCTGGAGAGGATAAGTATGTACCCCAGAGACTACTCCATCTATGGAACAGGCTCCCCATCCATGTGAAGCAGAGTTCTTCCCTAACTCAATTCAAGTGCAACTTGGACAATTGGATGGGAAACCAGAAATTCCTCCCTGGTTTGGCACCTATGTCTCTAGTGGATACCTGTAAATGGCTCATCTCCCAGGCCCATGCTTACACTTATTAAGGGTAGCAGAACTTGTCAGAGATTTGGGATGCATAGCTAGGCTTAAAAAGGCCTTTGCGGTCATTAGCCTAGTAAACCCTGTGAACCCAAGAATCATCAGTTGGATTCAAATACTTCAGATCCTAAGGCGTCAACCACTGTAATCACAATTTAGTCCAACAGGACACCCTTGGATCCTAAGCAGGGTTCTGCTTATAGGAGTACTATTGCTGAATATATCAAGCCAGTATCACCTTCCCCACCTTTGAGGCTGATTCAGATCCCCAAGAAGTGCTCTGGAGCCTCTTCCTACTACTACTTCTAGGTCCTCCAGGAGCTTGTCGGAAGCAGACACACATGGGATGATGTGAAAGCTTCTCTGAGTTTAGATCCAGATGGTGGTCTTACCAGCTCTGTCCCCTGCCGGATCCATGAGTATGCCTACAACGTCTAAGGCTATTATTTTCTCTGTCTCTTTCCAGTCTGTCCTGGAGGGCCATTGTCAGATCCAAGGAAAGCTTCTTTCTCCACTCTGACTATATGCTTGTCTAGTTCTGCTCCGATACTGTTGCAGCAGAATGGGTTTCAAAGCTGAAGTCTCTGCGTCTGTCCAAGGGGATGGGCTGTGCTCCAATTTTGTTGGATCCATCCCTTCCTCTTAGAGCCTCGGCTCTGGGCAGTTTGGATCCGGTTCAACCCCTGTGAGACGCAGATTTGAGGGAGTTCTAGACCTGCCTTTGTCAAGAGTTTCAGCTCTGAGGAGGCAGGTTGGGGTCTTTCCGGGTCAGTCTGTTTTTGAAGTGATGGAAAGGGCTTTATGTCCTTCTCTTCAGTGTTGCAGTATTCATTACGTATGGGATGTCTTCCATCCTATGATCTGATGTTCAGACAGTAGACAAAAGCTTCTAGCCACTGCCAGTACATGGGACATTGCACGTCTGCTGTGACGTCAGCTATAAAAGGACATCCATGCATACCATCCTCAGAACTTTTCTGCTGCCGCCATGCAGAAGGGTGACTTCTATGTATGTTCTACAGTTGGATTTCCTGTTACTGCCAGCTTAAGATAAGTTCCCCATGAGTATTTCTTTTCATGCTACTACCATTTGTTTTTGTTCATGTCGTGCAGGAAGGGCAAGTGTAGGTGTGGAAGGCAGATTCCACATGAAGATGTCCACAACCTCCGTCTTTTCTCTTTATGGCCTACTCGCAACTGTTGATCCAGTTCCATCTTTCAGGCCTTTGTGCCTTAGACTTTGTGTAGTCTGCTTTCGGCTCTAAATTTTTGTCTCTAAAATAAACGACTTGGGTGTCTGGCTAAAGAGATTGTGGAGAGGTCTGGAGGTCCTTCTGCTGAGCCAGGTTTGAAGAGGAAGGTGAGAAAGCAGAAACCTGAACCTCTTCCATTGTGCCTTCTACCTCTGACATATCCCTTGAGGTCATTAAAGACCTGGTGGTACAGTCGGAAGTTGGGACCGCTTCTTTGGTGGGTAACTCTGTGGAAGCCGCCAAAGGATTGGGGCCCAGCACATCCAGAGCTATGCAGACATCCATTTCAGGTGACATGGAGGAACCATGGCTTGTTGTGCTGGAGGACTCTGGCGACATACCTGCCATTGCAAATAGGGATCCTTCTTTGACTAGGCCAGGTGTTAGGCCTATGTTAAGTTATTCTTCCTTGTCCCCTGAAACTGAAAGACATGCAAAGAAGAAACAAAAGACAAAACATCCCTTCTACTCCCCAGTTAGATTGAGATGGGATGCCTTTTCCCAGGGTCTTAAGGCCTTGATGGCCTTGAAGCCTTCTTCCTCCCTCTGCCTTCTTTCATTTCCTCTCCTGTACAGGCTGCTGGGTATCAGGTTCTTTCTGATGATTCTGAGGATATTTCTTCTGATGAGGATTCTTTTCATATTCCACCCAGATTACTTCACCTCTGGAATATCCATCTCCTGAGGAAGAATTTAATGGAGGAGATTCCCTTCTTGAAGACGTATTTTTGGGAGAAAATTAATAAAATGAAGTCGTTTTTCAAATGAGATTGTTCCCAGATTTCCGATGAACAGAAGTGGTATTATTAATATGACCTCCTACAGATGGAGGTTCCCTCTCCCTCTGCAGTTCATCCAGTCTTTCCAGCTTTCCTGGAAGTGTTTGCCTTCTCTAAATCTCCAGATTCACAGACCCCTGCTCCCAAGAGGCCTGGCAGATTTTATAAAGTGCCAAATAAATGCAAGTTTCTGTGTTGATCCAGCTGTGGTGTCCATAGTTTCTGATAAGTCTTCCTGTTTATCTCCTTCTGCCAAGCTTTTCCCATCTGATAAGGAGAGCAAAATTCTTGAGAGACTGGGTAAGAATGTGTGCACCTCTTCCACTTTAGTTATCAGGGCTATTAATTACCAGACACGCGTCTAGGTATTCTTTGGCTTTGCTTTCTCAGGCTCTAACTGATTTACCAGAGACTGAGGCCAAAACACAGGTCCTGTCTCTGTTGGCTGCATCTTCTGAGGTAGCTAGATTTTCTATTAAGTGCAGCTATGATGCTGTTGAGGCATCATCTAGAGCTGCTGCTTCTGCCTCTGTGCTTAGGAGGCATTTATGGCTGAGACTTCAGTAGTTACCTGATATTAAGACAAAATTACTTGATGCTCCTTTGGACAAGTCTGCTCTGTTTGGTTCGGCAGCTGCAGATGCAAGACTGCAAGAAAAAGGGAAGGAGCTTCCAGACCAGAAACACCTGATGTTATGTTGTCCCATCTCGCCTTCATTTTGCTGGTTGGGTTTGGAACCAAGCATCAGTTCCGACTCGGCCTTATACTAAAGCTTGAGAGCTCTTTACTGGCTTGAGGCTGCCCTCTATCAAATGAAGCCTAGCGGCAGATACCCAGATCTCTTTTGCCACTTGAAGCTTCGGGATTTTCTGCTGGCTCAGGCAGAGTAAAATTGTTATTACTTAGACTGTTTAGAAAGTCTTTCTTCCAAAATTAAAATTATTCATAGTTATTCAAAGTTACTTCAAGTCCTTTTTTTAGTGTTGTTTACTATCCATATCTACTCCGTTTCTTGTCTTTTTTTTTTTTTTTTTTTTTTTTGTGGGAGTAGTTTGTTTTTTCTACTAGGCCCGTGTTTTTGGTGCTTCCCCTTTCTGGTTCAGTTAGAGGATTGGGGAGCTGTTATTCCTGCTTTGTTCCCTGTAGCCCATTTAAGTTAGAGAGCTTCCCCCTGTTTGTTTGAGTATCTGTTAAGTTAGATGCATCTCTCGGGTTGAGGAGTTCGTCTTTTACAGTCAGAAACTCTCCTCAAACCCCTTCTTCCCTAGATCAAGTTTTTTCTTATTGTATTTGTTTTTTTTTTCTGCATTATGTCTAAAGAAAAACATTCAGATTTCAAAAAATGTGACTCCTATACTCAGATGATGTACATCACAGATGGACATACCAACTGTGTTTATTGTTTAGGGGCAATGCACCTGCAGGACTCTTGTTGTATTTGTCATGCATTTAGTGCAAGAGTTCTGCAGGAGCGCAAGAACAAACTTCTAAACAGAGGTCTTCTTAAGGGACCCTTTGAACAAGCTCTTCAGCAGCCTCCGATTTCCAAATCGCCGTCTGCTCCGGCTTCTGAGCCAACAAAGCAATTGGCTTCACTTACTGTTGTCTCTGATCCGAAGATTGTCAAACCCGAGAAAGGCAAATCATCTTCGGTTCCACCATCTTCTTCGGAACCATCCAAGAGAAAGAAAAGGAATCTGTCACCATCCTTGGAGCCTGTACGCTCGGTGCCATAATCCCCTTTACTACAGTCTGCGACTGGTAGCCACAAGTCCTCAGTGTACTCCTCCAAATCATTCAGGAGTTGATTAGATGATGATGTGGAGCATGTGGTATGGAGGTTACTTAAGACTAGCAAAAATTCTGCCCAGCCCAAAAGGATGTGGAGCAAAAGGCCGTTTCTTCTG
Organism: Protopterus annectens; assembly: GCF_019279795.1. Classification (NCBI taxonomy): domain Eukaryota; kingdom Metazoa; phylum Chordata; order Ceratodontiformes; family Protopteridae; genus Protopterus; species Protopterus annectens. Next base: position 1,789,036,352 of record NC_056743.1, read on the forward strand.
TACCAGCTATTCCTCCTCTGACTCTATCCAGTTTGGAGCCAGAGCGTCTGGAGGTTGTAGTGGTGGAACCATCAGTTCCGAGAACCTCATCTGCTGTTTCCATACCGACTTCTGCTCTGATCGCTTCCATTCAAGGATCTGGGAGCTGACACTTGCCCATCGGCTCCTTGCAAGAGAGAGTAGGCTTGGTCCCTTGTTGGACCCGGCTCTCCCACTTGTTCAGCACCAACATCGGCCTCGGAGCCCTCATCCGTGGTATGGGGGAGATCTCAGAGCACTTCAGAACCGGAGGACTTTCTCGAGCCAGGCTTGAGGTGCCTTTGAGGTGATGAGCATGCTTTCCCCTGAGTCTGCTCCACCCTTTGCTCCAGACACTCTTCCCCTGAAGGGGCTTTCCCCTGAGTCTGCTCCACCCTTTGCTCCAGACACTCTTCCCCTGAAGGGGCCAGTGTCAATCTCCACTTCACCTCTCCAGCCCAGGAGCAGAGAGCCCATGCCTCAGATTACCCCCTTGGGAGAGACCCCTTCTTCTGAGGCCTCCCCAGAGCATCCCTCTGAGGAGATCCATCGGAAGCATACATGCAAGAGGAAGCATATAGATTCCTCCGAGTCTGTAACATTGGATGCAGACTTAAAGGATAAGGAAGGGTCCCCACATTCACCCTCTGAAGATGTCTCATTTTCAGACATCCTGGATATCCTTAAACAGCGGGGTGAATGGAAGTCCTTATCCCTTTCTGAGTATGTCTGTTTACCTAAAGGCATTCACCTCTCGACTCTCCACCTCTTGGGTGTCCCTGTCTTTTGACAATCTACTGGGGGTAGTCAGTCGAAAGGCATGAGCCTCTCCAGAGACAGTAGACCCTGTCACAAGGAGGCCTAATAAGTTTATCACTGCTCTCAAGGACAAACAGTTTCTTACAAAAGGTGTTCCAGTAGATGCTATGGTGGTGGCAGTGGCCACCAAGAAGGAATTAGCTGAAGCTTCTTTGTCTGTCCATCTGCCGAACAAAGAATCTCAAACAGTGGACAGATATGGGAAGCGTATGTTTTCCTCAGTGGCGTTTGCTCTGAGGTCGCTGAATTATCTTTCTCATTTCACGAGACTTCAGAGGGATCTCCTCAAGGAGCTAGGAGAATCCCTCCAAGGTGCTACAGCTGAGGCACTCCCAGAGAAGGTAATGACTCAACTTGCAACCTTAACCTCTATAGAAAACTCCTCCATGTGCCTGATTTCGTATTCGGCTGATGGAGCGAGTAGGGCAGCAGGCACAGGAATTGCTCTAAGGAGAAATTCCTGGATGCAACTTTGCTGAACCCTTTAAGTCTTTACGAACACCCCTTTTGATGGTCCATCCTTGTTTGGGGCAAAAGTTGAAGAAACTCTCACCAGGTGCAAATAGGATGGTAAAACTCTATCTGCCATGGGAATGCGTTTTTCTGCCCCTACTAGACCTTACCCCAAAGGTCAGAAGAGCGGAAAGATGTGGTTCCGCAAATCACAAGGACCTTTGTCTAATGCATGTGGTGAATTTTCCCCTAGGGGCAGTGGGGGAAGTAATGGAAGATGCCATCCTCGTGGCAGAGGGGGTCCACAGAACCAAGGCAACAGAGATGCGTTCTCTGGTAGGCCCTTCCAGTGCTCCTGAAAGGAGGCCTGTCTGTCCACCTCTGGAGGCAGTTGGGAGAAGACTGTCACTGTACTCACAAGCCTGGCAAGACATCACCAAAGACAGATGGGTGCAGTCGATCATATCCAGGGGAGATATATCATTCCCTTCTGTTATCCACCCAATCCACAAAAAATTCATCCCAGACATACCACCCAGTCAAAGGAATCAAGCAACCCTAGAAATACAAAGATTGCCAGAAAACAAGGGCCATCCACAAAGTTCCTGCAGACCATTCAGTATCCGGAATTTACTCGATTCTTTTTAGTAGCAAAGAAAATGGGACTGGAGACAAATATTGGACCTCAGCACACTAAAGTCAGTAAAGAAGGAGAAATTTCAGATGGTAACACTGCAGTCCATACTCCCCTTTCTGGGAAAGGACATTTGGATGTGCTCAATAGATCTCCAGGATGCGTACTATCACGTCCAATAGAACAGGCTCTCCAGGAGAGATCTACGCTTCCAGCTGGGAGCCAGTCATTACCAGTTCAGTGCTCTGCCCTTTGGTCTTGCCACAACCCATGGGTGTCACCAAATGTATGGCAGTGGTCACGGCTCACCTGAGGCATCCAGGATTCCAGGTGTTTCTATACTTAACCGACTGGCTCCTGACTCCCACCACCAAGCATCTACTAATCTGGGCGAGGGACACTACAGCTCATCTCTGCTCAGAGTTAGGCATTAGTCAATTTCGAAAAATCTGCCTTGTTGCCTTTTCAATGTATTACCTTTATAGGAGCAGATTTAAATGGTAGCAAAACTGCCCGCAGAAAGAGTCCTATCATTACACAGTCAGGTATCAGTCCTGTTGAGGAAAAAGCAAGTTCAAGCCAGGTTTGTGCTCAAGGTTCTGGGTTCAATGGCAGCAGCAATAACCTTGGTTCCCTTGGCCCGTCTGCACATGAGAATACTACAATGGCTTCTCTTCACTCAATGGTCCATGTAGGAGTTGCCCATGTCACACAAAATCTTGATAAACCAACACATGCAAAAAGGATCTTTGTTGGTGGATTCACTCTATACAGGTGATAGTAGGCAGACCATTTGTTCTCCCCCAACCAGTAGCTACTGTGACCACGGATGCTTCCCAGATTGGGAAGGGCATTATCTTGGACAGACTGTCCAAGGGACTTGGCAGGATCATGGATACCATTTGCTGGTGTTGCAGGCATTCCAAAACTCTGCTTCTGGGACAATTGCAATTCAGACAGTCATGTCTGTGGTATCATCAAACAAGGGGCAACCAGATCCTACCCCTTATGTTGAGAGGCCCAGAGAGTTTGGCAATGGGCAGTCCCTTCTCAACACTTTCTCACTGCGATGCATATTCTGGGGATGTCCAACGTGATAGAGGACAAGCTGAGCAGGGTAATCTTAATGCCACACGAGTGGTCCCTGAAACAGGAAGTTGCAACCAAAATATTTTGCAAATGGGGCCAGCCATGCTGCGACCTTTTTGCCACGTCCATCAATGCCAAATGCAGCAACTTTTTTGCCCTAATCCCCCCACTGGGGGAGTCGCACAGGGATGCACTTGTCCACGATTGGCCCCAGGACTTTTTTATGCCTTTCCACCTTTTCCCCTTGTACCGAAGGTAATCCAGAAAGCAAAATTGTTATGTCGCAAGATAATTCTCATTACTCCTTAGTGGCCTCGTACGGTATGGTTCCCCTTCCTATGGCCTTATCTTCAGGAGGATCCTTGGATCCTGGACACCTTGACTCATCAGTCCGGGTCTCTCCATCCAAACTTTCCAGCTCACAGCTTGGTTACTCCACTTCCACTCTTAGCCAGGCTTCCAGAATTATCCCCAGCAGTGAGGCATATTTTAGTGTCTGCACACAAAGGCTCTACAAGAAAACTTTATGCGAGTAAGTGGAAGAGATGTCTTTTTGGGCGAACAAAAGCCAATTGGACCCTCTCACAGCTCCCATTTCATCCATCCTGGAATTCCTGATGGAAATTTTACATCAAGGGGAGGCAGCCACTACTGTTCGGGTTCAGCTGGGTGCTGTTTCTAACTTTCACGTAGGCATCAAGGGTTCAAATATTGTCTCCCAGATTATGTAAAGCTTTTCTGAGGGGCACATTCCTTCTAAGACTTCCTATCAAAGAACTTCCATCACCGTGAGATCTAAATTTGTTATTAGCATCCTTGAAATTACCTCCCTATGAACCAGTTTCTTCTTGTCCCTTAAAATGTTCTTATCTTGGAAGACTTTTTCTAGTCTCCATCACTTCAGCTGGAAGAGTTTCTGAAATAGATGCTCTGTCGATTCGTCCTCCTTACATGGTCTTCCACAAAGGCAGTTTCTCCCTCAGAACAAATCCCTCCTCCTTACCTAAGGTATGTTCTGAAGCCAATCTAAATCAATCCATTGAGCTACCAGTATTTTCCCCAAATTATGGCAACAAGGCAGAATATAAACTCCATCAGCTAGACATACATAGACAGTTATGTTTTTATCTGCACAGAACAAGGGATTTCAGGAAATCTGACCAGCTATTTGTATCCTTTGCGGAAAACAGAAAAGGAGTCCCAGTTCCTAAGGTTACATTGTCTAAATGGCTTTCAAACACAATCACTTATGCTTATAGCTCTCAACATAAACACCTTCCAAGTAAAATTCGAGGACACACACTACTAGAGCTGTGTCTACCTCCACTGCCTTTCAAGCCAGACTACCTTTGGATTCAATTTGTGTTGCAGCCTCATGGGTTAACCCTCATACCTTTATTACTCATTGCAAAGTAGATGTGGCCTCTCAGAGCAGGGGTTCCTTTATTACCACTGTTCTGAAGAGATTATTCCCTTGAGCCACCCAAGAAAGTAGGTGCTGGGGACACTGTCCCAACCAGAAAAATGAAGGCGAGATGAGACAGCATAAAGAAGTTATGTACTCACCATAACATTCCATGTTTGTTGTCCAGTATCTCGCCTTCATTCTTGCGTCCCTTCCACCTTCCCCCTTCTTGGATTATCTGGAGGAGTCTTTTGGCCCAATATTTTGTACCACTCTCTTGTTCTGGGGCCCTTTAAGATTTGTGCCTTTTGTTGTACATATGTGTATATAGTTTTATATATTCATGCTTGTAATTGTTTCTTAGTTACACAAATCTCATGTCAGTCTAGTGTTATTAGCTTATCAAACGAGATCTGGGTATCTGCCGCTATGCTTCATAGGATAGAGGGCAGCCTTGAGCCAGTAAAGAGCTCTCGAGCTTTTAGTATAAGGCCAAGTCGGAACCAATGCTCTGTTCTGAACCCAAGCAGCAAAATGAAGGTGAGCTACTGGACAACAAACATGGAATGTTATGATGAGTACACAACTTTGTTTCACTGGTTCCAAAATTTCTTAGAAACTTCCTAGTCAAGACCTCATTTTTTAGGAGACCTGCTCATTCTTGTACTTCTACATCTGCTCCTAGTCTAACAAATCTACTAGAAGACCTCCTCGGTTGAAAATCTCTTCAGGCCCCTCTACTCAGCACTCCTTTCAGGCCAGGCCCAGTTTTCTGTGACAACCAGCTCTAGCTTCCAAGTCGTGCACCACTTTCTCTTCGCCTCTGTCTTTCTTTTCCAGCCTGGGCAAGGATCACTCAGGATGCCATTGGAGACCAATTCTAAACCTTTCTGCCTTGAACACTTTTCTGGAAGTGCCTTCTTTCTGGATGCTGTCCCTTCAGACTCTTTCCCTTGATTTCACTTCAGACTTTCATGGCTTTCTTGGATCTCAAAGATGCTTATCTGTATATTCCCATCCATCCTCAATACAGGAAGTTTTTGTGTTTCTCAGTGTGTTTTTTGCACTTTCAGTTCTCTGCCTTGTCTTTTAATATTTCCACTGCTCAAAGGGTATTCACAAAGTGCCTGGCCCTTGTCTTTGCTTTCTTGAGGGTTCAGGGGGTTCGGATTTACCCCTCTCTGGTTGAAATTCTTTTCCTAGCCAACAGTTCAGATCACTTTTCTCAAAAGCTGGTAGAGGCCATCCATCTCCTTCAGAGTCTTGGGTTCAGAATAAATTTCAAAAAATTCACTTAGATTCCATCACAGGGTGACATCCTCTTGGGGTGTGGGTTCAGGACAGACTTGGTGGTGGTTTCTCCCATCAGACAAGGTTCAGTCTCTCACTTGCTTCATGGAGACTTTTCTGAGTCTTCCTTCCCTCACAGCCAGGGAATTCCTAAGACTTCTTGGATTCATGGCTTCCACCATGTTGCCCTTTGTAAAACTTCACATGAGAAATTTCAGTTGTTTCTAAAGACAGCCTGGTCTCAGCATGCTCACTCAGTAGAGATTATGATTCCTCTACTTCCCTGCCTGAAAGCAGAGCTCCAGTGGTGGATTCAGCAGATTTCTCTGAATGCAGTCCTTCCCCTTGTCTTGCCCCAGCCTTCTTAACAGCTTTTCACAGACTCTTCAGAAACAGGCTGGGGGGCAACCTCTGCTTCCAGGAAAGTTCTGCGTATCTGGTCTCTTTCTCAGAAGACGGAGCACATCCACATCAGAGAAATGAGGGTTTTGCTTCTTCTAGCTTTGCAAACTTTTCATCCTCTCTTCCACCCAGGTCCTCTATTACAGACAACACCACTGTCCTCTGGTACATAAACAGGGGGCGGCACCAAATCTTGCCTTCTATGCAGGTTAGGTCCGTGACACACTCCCACAACTGGATGCTTCACAGGGATGTGTTCCTGGATCTGATTCACTGGTGGAATCTCCAGATCTGGCCTTTTTTGCCTCCCCTCAAAACAGACAACTTCCTCTCTTTTGTGCCAGGGTCCCCCATTCTCTGGCTTGGAAGGTGGGACACCCTTTCTTTTTCATGGAAGAGGATGTTTCTTTAAGCATCCCTCCCCCTTTTCTCTCATACAAAAAGTCTTGCTGAAGATTCAGCATAACAAACCGAAAATTTTTTTGGTGACTCCCTTTTGGCCAAGACAGCATTGGGTTCCCTCTTCTGCAACTAGCCAGTGGCCATTACCACAAGTCGCTTCACCGGTTGAATCTGCTTACACAGGACAAGGGATCAGTGCTTCATCCACAAATGTCAGTATTACAGCTGACCAACTTTTGATCCCTTTCAGGCACGTTTATTCACAGAACATGCTTGGAGGTTTGCAGGAGACCAGGAAACCCAGTACCAGAAAATCTTGCATTTCCAAATGGAAAAGATTTTCTATTTGGTGCCTTAAAAATGTCTAGATCCATTTTCTGTGGACATTCCAGTAGTACTCTCTTACCTGTGTGAACTGCTTAAAAGTGGCTTATATTCCTCAGTGAAAGTCCACTTTCTGCTTGTCTGTCATTATCACTTCGTTTAGCTTCCAGATTGAATGTTAAACTTTTCCTTATAGGCATCCTGAATATTAAGCCGCCTAGGAAACCAGTTCTGCCTCCTTGGGACCTTAAATATCTGGCTCCTTTAAGCCCGCAGTTTCTGCTTCTCTAAAGTTTTGCACTTGGAAAATGGTGATTCTAGCTACCTTGACTTCTGCTAGAAGGATCTCTGAAATTCAGGCTTTGATGGCGTCCCTGCCTTTCTTGGTCTTCCACAAGGACAGAGTTTCCTTGTGAACCAACCCTTCCTTCATGCTTAAAGTGGTGAATGAGATGCTTGTTAATCTATTCAATTGCTTACCTTTTTTTCTTCTCAGTCATCCAGTGGAAAAAAAAAATGCATACTTTAGATGTGCATAGGCAATTTAAATTTTACTTGGAAAAGACTAAAGCTATCAGGAAGTCAAATCAGCTTTTTGTGCCCTTCCATCCAGGGCTCTGGGTTTACCCATGTCTAAACAAACCATTTCATCCTGGATTTCTGAGGCTATTGTGTTTTGTTATGATTTACATGGTAAGTCCCTGCCTTCTTCTGTCAGTTCCCATTCCACTATTTCTGTGGCTTCTCAGCAGTTTTCTTTAAGGGTCTGGAGTCTTAATTCCATTTTGGAGGCTGCTACCTCATCTTCTGTACACACCTTCACCAAACATTACACTTTGGACACTGTTTTAGGTCCAGAGTGGGATTTGCTAGGGCTGTTCTCCATGGTTTTCTGGAAAACTCTTCCTTGCAGCCTTCCTCTACTCCTTCCACCTACCAAGGTCCCAACTAAGCTATGGCACTCTCCCACATGTAAAGAGTACTACAACATTGAATAGAAGAACAAATAATAGTTTATAAAATCTTACCATAACCATAAATGTCCTTCTCTTCTATGTTGCAGTATTCCGTCCCTTCCACCTTCCCCCTACAGATTGTCACTTCTCTAGATGACTTAACGTTTTCCCTAGGACTGTTCCTTATGGGGCGTCTTTGTTCTCTGGGTGGTATGTGCGGACGTCCTTTTATAGCTGACGTTGTCAGAACAGACGTGCGATGTCCCATTTAGTGGCATTGGTTAGAAGCTTTTGTATACTGAGCGGATGTCAGGTTATAAGGTGGAATATGTAAAGAATACTGCAACATAGAAGAGAAGGACGTAAGGTTTTACACAAGTATTCTCTCTCTCTTCACAGAGAGCCACCCTCTTGTGCCTGGGATTTGACTCCCTCCCCCCCCATTGGTTCCTAGTTCTGCGTCACTCAGGCTTATTCCATAGGGACAGCCAGAACCATTAAATGTCTAGCCATTTTCATTAGAGGAACTTCCCCTCTCTTCCAACACCTTGCCTGCACGTCCTACAGAGGAGGTAAAATGGAAGAGGATGTGTAAATGGAGACACATCGACTCCTCGTTGGAGTCTCTTACTGAGGATACCAATTTTGATGGAGAGGGGTCCCTTTATTCACCAACAGATTACCTTTCCTTTGGAGATGCTGTAGAGAGATCCTGAAACAGAAAGGTGGCTGGTCTTCCCAAAACCCCTCAACAGAGGAATCTCTTTTTGGAACCTTTTGGTTCTGGCCTGTCTATATCTTGGGTTACCCCCTGGTGAATGAACTTATTGATTTAGCTGTCAGTCTGGCTTGGAAGAAATTGGATACCGTTGAACCCATTCCTGAAAGACCCAACCAGTTTTTGACCTGATGAGCAGACTGCACTAGAGCAAAGGGGTCCCAGTTTATGCTGTGGTGATAGCGGCAACCGCTAAGAAAGAACAGAGCTCTTCCGCCCATTTGCCTAACAAGGGAAGTCTGGAGCAGTGGACAGGTTTGGAAAGCGAGTTTGCCTGTGCACCTTTTGCACTGAGGTCTCTAAATTACCTCGCACATTTTAATCTGCTTCAGAGAGATTTGACAGAGGAGCTTTCAAATGCTCCCCAAGTCCATGTCTTCTGAGCGACATCCTGCTTAACTGGTCACTTTCTTGTCCATATCCAATACTTCAGTGAGGTTGACCTCTCGCACAGCTGAAGGCACCTCACAAGCAGCCAGTTCAGATATTGCCATAAGGAGACATGCATGGATGCAGCTTTGCAGAACCCTTTAAGACATCTTTTATTAATGCCACATTTGATGGCACTTCCTTGTTTGGGCCATCAGTAAAAGAGACTCAGCCACAGTGAACATGATGGAAAGACTGTCTGCCATAGGAATCAAGTTTTCTATGCCTCAACAAACCTTTTCTATGAATCAGAGAGGCAGCAAGAAGATGTGGTTCTGGAAATCTCAAGGACTTTACCAAGATCCACGCAGTGACAATTTCTCCAGAGGAAATTTCAGTGGTAGACATCACCCTGGAGGCAGAGGTGGTCTGTATAATCAGGGCTTTAGAGATTCTTTTTTTGGATAGGCCCTTTCAGCTCTCCTGGTGTGCTGCCAAGTCTGGAGGAAGTCTGGTTGTTTATCTGTGCTCCCAATGTCTGGGCACGTGCAACACAAGAAACATGGATGCTAAGCATAATATCCAGAGGTGGTTATATACCTGTTCCCTTTCTTCCACCTCGCAGAAGGGAAAAAAAAAACTTCCCGACATTCCACCCAGTCAGAGGAAGGCAGCAGTATGAGAAATCCAAAAGCTGCTAAACAAGAGTCACCCAAAAGGTCCCTCCAGACCAGGTAGGATTTGGAACTTATTCACACTTCCTTTTAGTGCCAAAGAAAGCAGGGGACCTCAGACCCATTTTGTATCCAAGCAAGTTAAATCTGTACATAAAGAAAGCAAAGTTCCAAATGGTCCAGTCCATTCTACTTTCTACACAAGGACAATTGGATGTGCTCTGTAGATCTTCAGGATGCATATATCATAAATAGACACAATCCAGAAGACATCTTCTCTTCTGGCTGAGAGCCAGTTATTACCAATTCCGAGCCCTATCCTTTGGACTCACCCCCCCCCCAGGGTGTTTGCCAAATGCATGGTAGTAGTGGCACCTCAGTTGAGACTAAAGGGATTCCAGGTGTTTCCATGTCTAGACTGGCTCCTCACTGCCTACTCCAAGCATCTACTTCTACATGCCAGGGGCTGTTTGCTCCAGATTTGCAATTTGGGCATAACTATAAATCATGCCATGTCAAACCTAACCCCAGTCCAGAGCCTGTAGTTCATTGGTGCTCTTCTAGACATGACAAAACAGCCTCTTAACCTCCTCATCTTATCTTCACAGTAAGGAGTCATGTCCATTTTCTCCCTGCTCATTCAGCTCCTCCAGTACTGCAGGCATTAGGTTCCATGGCAGCAGCCATTGTACTACTTCCTTTGGCACGCTTTTTTGTGTGAGTTCTGCAGTGGACTTCAGCTGTACAATGGTCCATTCTATATCAACTCTTATCTTATCAGGCTCAACCCAGTTTGCAAACAGTACATCTGATGGTGTGTACAATCTACGTATATGCAGACCCTTTGGTCTACCAACCCTTACCACCACAGTGACCACAGACGCTTTTGAATTGGAGTGTGGGGGGTTCTTTGGGGGATACGGTCCAAGGCATGTGGTCCTCCCAAGAGGTTAAGTTGCATATCAGTGTCCTAGAGATGAGACCAGTCCTAGTCATGTTGCAGGCATTTTAAGATGCTCTATCGTTGGGGACTGTTGCAGTTCAGACTGACAACATGCCTGTAGTCTGGTACATCAGAAAACAAGGAGGAACTCTATCTTCCCTTTGCAAAGAGGCCATGAGAGATGGGAATGGGCAATCTCAGCAGATCACTTTCCCATTGCAATGCACATTCCAGGGAAAACCAAATTGCTAGCGGACAAACTAAGCAGGTCCATTTTCATGCCCCACAAGTGGTCTCTTGATTAGTCTGTCGTGGAGATGATCTCCCAGCATTTGGGACGACCTTGCTGTGACCTATTTGCACTCCCCTCAACAACAAGTTCAGCAGGTACTTCACTCTGGAAGTCACAGAGAGGTGCGACAGTTCACATTTGGCCCTCAGGTCTCCTTTATGCTTACCCTCCTTTCTCCTGATTCCCAAATTTTTACAGAAAGCAAAGCAGGCTGAAGAGCTCAGTAAGCTTCATTGCCCCCTTTTGGCCTCAGCAAGTATGGTTCCCCTACTTATGGTCTCAGGGATCCAACATACCAATATTCGAGCCGTAAGACTAACCACATGGTTTCTCCACTTCCAGTAGTAGACAGTGCAGGCTTTCTTCCCCTGTATGTGATATTTTCGCTTCTCAAAAAACAAACAAAAAAAAATGTATATATCTACCAAAAAAGTATTCAAAAGCAAATGGAAAATATTCTCCCTTTTGTCTTTGAATCAAGACATCAACCCCTTTTCTTCCACAATCTCTACAATTCTCCAATTCTTGACAGCTGTTCTTGAGGAAGAAGTTTCTCTACAATTAAACATCAACTGGCAGATGTTTCTAATTTTCACACTGGGAACAAACATATTTCTCTGGCTTCGTTTAAACTCTAAAGTTTCATTAAAGGAATTTTTCTTCTAAGGTCTCCAATAAAAGATTTCTCGCCACCATGGGATCTGACAGTTTTACTACAAAGCCTAATGCAGAAACCTTTTGAGCCTTCAGCTAAATCTGATCTGAAGTTTCTATCATGGAAAACAGTTTTCTGGAAGCCATCACATCTGCAAAGAGAACATCTGAACTACAGGATCTCTTTCCAAAATCTCCTTACATAATTTTTCATAAGGGTGGGGTTTCCTTATAGACTTAACCCTTCCTTTTTACCTAAAGTGGTTTCTGGGAATAACATTAACCAATCCATCCATTTTCCAGTTTTCTTTCCATATTTTTCCATTAAAGGAGAGTGCATGCATTTTCATGATGTGCATAATTATGTTTTTATCTTCACAGGGCAAGGCAATTCAGAAAATCAAACTTCTTGTTTCCTTTTCTCCAAAAAGATTAGGTTGTTCAGTATCAAGTCACTCTAACAGAATGGATAACAGGCTGTATTTCACAGAGTTATTCTGAGAAAGGCATGATATCTAAACTTCCCAAGGCTCATTCAGCCAGATCCATGGCCGTATCCATCTGCTTTTTGGTCAAGAACATGTATTGACATTTGTGCTGCAGCTACATGGTCCAGTGCTCATACTTTTGTTATTAATTATAAATTTGATATTATTTTTAGAAATGGAACAGACTTTAGTTTGGTGGTACTCCAGGATATCCTTCTATGAGGGTCTCCCAAGAATCAGTGTAGTTGGCGACTCTGTCCCATACTTTGAGGAAGAATGAAAAGGACATTAGATTTAAATGTTATGTTCTTACCATAACTAGGAACCTGTGTTGTCCATTTCCTTCTTCCTCAACTGCCCTCCCATCCATATTCCTAGAGAAACCTGTTGGACTGTATTAGAGCCCTACAGTTCCATGTTTGAGCTCTGTCTTCCTATCGAACTATTCCAGTCTCTATTTTACTATGGGAATAGGGTAGCAAACTTGATCTGAAGCTTTGGGGATGCAATAGAGAATTATGGGTAGAGGGAGGAGCTGGAGCCTAAGTCTGGAGTAAGTGTCTGAGTCTGAGCAGAGGATTGGATCCAAACCTATATGTTGAGGAAGAATGAAAATGGACAACACAGATGCCTGGTTATGGAAAGAAAATAACTTTGAATTTCTACTTCAGAAAATGGGGAACTTTGAGTTTGAGGAAAGCGTTCCTTTGAATTTCCCACCTGAAGAATTGTCCTTTATTGGCACTATTGCCAGGACAAAGGAGTTATTTCAGTATGAACTAAAAAAAAAAAATACCAGAGTCCCAGCACAGATGCTATGATTTACTACAGTTAGATTCTCCTCAACCTGCTGCTGTTTCCCTGGTTGTGCCATCCTTAAGGTAAGCCTTCCTTGCAGCCAGCAGTTTGCCTGACAGTCAACTACCAGCCCACATCAGATTTGATGCATTTTATAAGGTTCCCCAGAAACACTGTTTTTTTTTTTCAAACCCTGAGGCAGACCATGCAGTGATTTCTATCTTAAAACCATATTTGTCCAAACACCTTATGGCAGCTAACTCTCTTCCATCTAGTAAAGATGGTGGGCCTTTTGATTTGTTTGAAAAGAAATTATATAATACTTCTATCTTGGCCTTCAGAATAGTTAATTATCAGGCTCACGTGTCTTACGTTTCTTCTGTCTTCCTTTGATGGTATGAGAAACTTTAATTCCATAGTGGACCTTCCCTCTTCAGACGCACATAAATTCTTTATGTCCATCTATTCTCATGTTGCAGTATTCTCACGTTTGGGATCCTCCACCTCAGGCGTCCCAAATGTCGAACTCATCTACCAAAGCTTAAGCCTTGTTGCGGTCTGGTGCATGGGACGTCACACACTGGGCCATAAACTGTGGGCCATAAATGTGATGTGCACACACAGACCTCAGAACTTCTTTCCCTTGCTGCCAATCGCTGAAACAGGCTCCCAAGCATGCTTTAAATGCACCCTGTTTTGTCCTGCATGCAAGCTACTGCCTATGATCTTCTTCCTGAAATAAAAGGATTCTACAGTGCAGTTTTTCACCAGGTGGTGTTACCATAAAACCAAGAAAGAAATCTGCCCATTCCAGTATATTGTGCATGGACAGTACGTAACAACTGTAAAATTAATTTGTACTGTCCCTTGTTTAGAATTTGCTTCACCTACCTCTGCATCTTGGGACTCCCTTGGAAGCACGTCAGCAAGGAATACCCAATCTAAATCCCACTGCCTTTCTACATTATTTCACAGAATACTTATAATTCAATCTCTGGTCACTATCCCACATAGATCTATCTTCATATAAGCCTCTTATTATAGTTCACATGTAGGAGTAGTCAGACTAAGGAGTACATAATAAAAGGGTACAGTGAATATCCTTACCTCTCTGATTGCTTTTCTGATAGCGCGAGATTACTATTCTGGCTCAACCCGCTCTGTTTGCCCTCACTTTGCTCTGGCTCACTCCGCTCCCCTACCCGTACCCCCATTCTCACCCACCTTCTTTCATTACTTTTATACATTCTGTTAACCACACCCTCTACCTAATTACCCAATCAACTCTACCCCAGTCATTCCCACCCACCTCACCACTCCTCCCCACCTCTACGCTACAACAAATCAACTCTACCCCAATCATCCCCATCCACCTCACCACTGCTACCTACTCTCTACAACTCCTTACAGCTCCAATAGCTCACATTCTCCTCTATCATACTCAAGCTTTTTCTCTCCCATGTTATCTCTGTAACTTCTCCAGCCATGCTTTATTACCAGACTTGTCTTTACTACACCATACTATCAGGCCTTCTCTTCCTAGCCTATAATTCTACCAACCTCCACAGTTATAACATCCAGTACTATAGTTCCTCTTTCAGGCAACCAGCCCACACCCCTAAACAAAGCATATATTCAAATCAGCCCACAACTCTACTCCTTTACCTACTCCCTTCTCTACCATCCTATTCATACAGAATCTGCTTACCTGACTGCCCCCACTTTCAGATATCACCTCATAAAACCAAACTAGCACACATTACTACTGCACTCCTAACTCGCATAAAGCTGCTTGCAGACATCCATCTTAATCCTGGCCCTAGCTGTAACAAATCGCAAAGACACTTCCCCAACTCTACCCTAAATACCTCAAGATACAGCACCCCTACCACTAACATACTAACCCCCTACCAGTCATTTCCTAATCTGACATCACCAACTTTAATCTAAGAAGCCTAATAAGATCATTGAATTCCATGCTACCTAAATTACCTACTCTCCTGACATAGCCATTATAACCGAAACTTGGCTAAAACCCCACATCAAGGACCCTGAAATTACCCACCAAAATTATAACATAAGGCAAGACCGACTAAACAAAAGAGGTGGTGGCCTAGCTATAATGTTCAAAGACTCTTAAAATATAGAGAGTAAACATAACCCCACCAGACATCCCTAATGCTGAATTACTCATTTCACACCTGCAATATTAACTCGCACAAAGCCATGATTATCATAACATTCTACCTACCCCCAGGTAAGAACCTTCCCAACATTGAACATCATCTCTCCTGGTCCTCCACCACTTTCAGTCAAGAAACTATCATCCTAGGTGATTTTAATCTTGACTGGCTGCCCTACTAACTTTATCAATCTGTACAACTTTATCCAAATCATAAACTGTCCCACTCGTACTGACAAACACTCTCAAAAAGAATCACTACTTGATTGGATATTGACCAACAAACCTAACCTGAATGACCAAGGAGGCTGCCTACCAATCAGCTTTTGTGCTCCCTCCCCCACCTATTTACTAAAAAAGAGAATTCAAACCCAGCCTATCTCGCCCATCAAATACACCCACCGTATAAAAACATTTTTCCCCGGATACTTTCAACCTATTGCTACAGCAGTGTGATTGGTCACCCCTACGAACCCTCAACCTGGACCTTGCAGTTGAATACTTTAACAAGTTCCTTGAACTCCTAAATAGTCTGGCCCCATAAGAAAAGTAAGTATCAAATCCAAACAGCTACCTTGTTCTCCCATGCCACTAAACTGCTCATCAAACAGAGATAAAGCTAAAGCCATACACCAATCCACCAAAAGCATAAATGATTGGACCATATACCAGCAGCTAAGGAACCAAACAAATCTGTAAAAAATGCCAAAAAAACAATACTTCCATACCTCTCAAGGCACCCTCACAAATTTTGGGAAACTAACTACCTCCTTAACCCAGGTAAAACCTCCACCCCCCCCCACCACATACCCCTGAATCCATAGAATCCCAATTCAACTCGCACTTTAACTCTCACCTCCCTCCTAGATAACCACCAAAACCTACGCCTCTCAGTACCCCCTCTAGCTTTGACACCTCTACCTCTTTCTCCTTTATACCTGTCCAAACCTCCTATATAAAAAGCTCCTCAGCAAACTTAAGCCAAGCAGCCTAGCTGCAGACCAACTCCACAACGATTCTTAAATATTGCTCCCCCATCTGCTGCCCATTATATATCTCTTCTTATCAATTGTTCTACCTCAGAACAATACGTACCTCACCTCTGGAAAATGATACATATCCCCCTCCACAAGGGCAGCCCCTTCAGGGAAATCACAAACCATCATCCCATTGCCATCCTCCCACCCTTGGCTAAAATCCTAGAGAAATGTATTTACCAACAACTCCAAAATCACCTCATCAGTAACAACCAACTATCCCACTCCCAGCATGGATTCTGGCCTAAGTGTAGTACTAATACAGCCTTAATATCATTTACTAACACCATTCATCATCTCATGAACAATAGTCTACTAGTCTCAGCCATCTTCCTTGACATGTCAAAGGCATTTGACACCGTCTCCCACCAGCTTCTCCTAAACATGCTTGCTACCTACCATCTCAGTTCATACAGTCATGCATGGTTTAAGAGCTACCTATCTGACCGTAATCAGGCCACCAAATGGGAGAAAAATCTCTCTCCTCTGCTACCAGTGTCCACAGGTATACCCCAAGGATCCATACTCGGCCCCCTCCTTTTTATCCTATTTACCAATAATATAAATTCTGCAACCCAACTCGCCACAATTGTACAATATGCAGACAATAGATCTCTTATCTGCTCTGCCCCAACCCTCCAAGAACTTCAAGATAAGACACAAAAAGCATTTTAGGAAATATAAACCTATGTATCCAATTTCAATCTCATTCTAAACCCCAAAAAGAACAAACTGATGTTTTTTACAAACAAGCCAACCAGTAACCAGTCTCCATCCATCACAATTCATTCCACCAATGGAACCACAATTAAACCCACAAACCAGACCAAATTCTTAGGTGTTACTATAGATGACAGGCTGAAATCTGATATTCACATTTCCCTGTTAAAAAAGTCCATGCCAAACTTGGATCTTTCTACCGTGCAAAACCTTTCCTGACAAACCAAGCCAGACTAGCCACTGCTAGATCCCAACTTCTGTCCACCATACTTTACTGCTCACACATATGTGCAAACCTCTGCAAAACAGACCTTGACCTATCATCCTGCTATAATAAAATTGCAAAATTTGCCAGCAGTCATCCCCATAAATCGCATCACTGCTCTGCTCTCCAACAACTGAATTGGCTTGAGCTTCCCAACCTGTTAACACTGAATCGTCTCACCTTTGCATACAAAGTCATTCACAACCCCACCCTGTGCCCCTCACTGTCCTCCCTAGTTAAACCGCAAGTCAGTACTAGGCCCCTTAGACCTTCTGACAGACTAATGCTAACAGCCCAGTTACACAACTACCATGGAGACTCTAATAAAATAGCTAAGGCCTGGAATGCTGTCCCTAACACATCCAAAACACTCCCAACTACTCTGCCTTTAAAACTAAAACCAGAGAGCATCTCAAATCTAGGTGGTTGTGCTCCAGCTGTTCTCCTGGATAATAAATCCCTCCCAATTAACTTTTTCTCATCCCCCCACCGAAGCAACTTTATCTTTCTTGCTCCAGCCCATTTTAGATTAACTTTGCAGTATTCTCTAACATTTTAAGTGGGCTACAACCTATGACACTATAGCCCCTTCTCTCAAACAAATTCATTTGATATTTCAGTGTCTACAATTCTAGCAACATCTTAAGTTTTAGCTCTGCTCAAATGGAATATACATGTATTAGTTTTCTATTGTGTTTTATTGTTGGTGTTTAATTTTGTTTATCTGTACAATAACTGTGTGTGTGGAGCTTTTCTCCCTGGGTCTCTGCTGAAAATGGGCTTCACGGCCCAGTCGGATACTACCTGGTAAACAAATGTAAGATAGATAAATTCTCTGCCGCAGTTGAACATCAGCTTGCTCATTCTGCTCCATGTTACAGAAGATGTTAAAGATAAGTACTCCGTTGGAGAATCTTATCTATTTTTTGATAGAGCTTAGGTTGCTGTTTGCCTTTAATTGCCGATGCCATCTAGGAAGGGAAAATTTAAATGTGGTCGGCAAATTCTGCACAAAGATACACATGAACTCTGTTTGGTCTGCTTAGGCCTGTCCCACGACCATACAACCTGTAAAATCTGTCAGTCATTTGTCCCTAAAACCTTGCACAGCCATCTGGCAGCCTGTAAATTGTGAGAACCAACAATTGAAATGCCTGGCCTAGGTATAGATCCTGAACCGGCCGTCAAGGTGGAGTCACCTAAAAAGAAGGCCAAGGTTTCAAGGCCTGCTACTGCTGTGCTTCCGACATTTCACAGTGGACCTTCCTGCTTCAGACACATTTAAATTCTTTACTTTCTTCTGCATCTCTAGTAACATGAGCATTCTCTGAAATGTTTCTGTGATACCGTTGAATTTGTTTCTTGAGCTGTTGCCTCTGGCTCAAAGAGAAGACTTGCCTAGCTGCATTATATATATATATATATATATATATATATATAGTGTATGCATATATAATCTGTAGTTATAGATGTTTAGATATATGTATATATTTATATATTGTTGGACTGTTTTATAGTTTGGAAATACTTAGGGAAGTCACTGGCTTGAAATGTCCTGGAATAAGTTAGTCAGCTTATAAATAGTATGTAGCACATAGTCATTTGGTTATTTGTAGATATGAGCTTGCCAGTGGAAAGATCTGGTGATTTTTAGCAGAACTGTCATTTTGCAGGAGGTGAGTTCCTTGATAAGCAGGTAAATCAAAAACAATACCTGCCTCACTTTTAGAGGACTGTTTTTTGTGGTCAAGCCCCCTATAGCTCAAGACTTAAAGCAGTCAGCTGCAGGGCATCTGTACTTCAGGGCAGGAGCAACACTAGGGCATCAGCATTTTCTGACCTAGTGCTTTTCTTTGCTTGTCACACAATCTGGTATTGCCTTCCATTGGTGATTGTCATAATTAGAGTAGATTACATTTGTCATAATTACAAAAAAACTAACTTAAATTTTAAGTTTGTCTTTCTTGCAGCACCCTATTATTTGATGAATTATATTCGATGCTTAGTGAATGTGTATAGTTCTAGACATGTTCTTGATTTCAGTAAACCAAGTTAGAAAAAACCTTGACACTTTCTCATATAAGAGAATGTATTTCTCTCTTATGAGATATATTTCTACAGGTCTCTGCTTCTAAGATCCTATAGCTGATTGTTACTACTATGTTACTAAAATTTAATGAATTGTTTTCTAGTGTTGAGGAGCTTTTCTCCCCGGGTCTCTGCTGAAAATGAGCCAAAAGCTCAGCCAGACTAACCCGGTTAACAAATGTAAAATAAATAAAAAATTCTGACAATTTAACAGATATAAAGGCTGAGGTACTGAGTACTCCCTTGGATGAAGAGATGGTATTTGTTTGCTCCTCTGCTGAGGTCCCCAAAATATTTGATGGAAGGGGAAAAGTTGATCTGTGGGTTATCAAAATTTTTCAAACAATCCGTCAAATCTAAATGTAGTAAAAACTTTAATTCCAGTTCAGGTTCCTTTTATATGAAACAGAGTATGCAACCCCAGAAAAGCACAGGCAAACAGACTTTCAGAAAACAATAGCATTGTGGTTCAGAAAAGGGGTGCATTCTCCCAAAACCATAGACAGTCTAAAAAAGCAGATTGACTGTATGTTCCTTCTTGTATTTCCCCCTCATCACCCTGGAAGCTTAGTAAAGTTTTCCCCAAAGTCTAGGTCTTCACTTATCTCTATTTTTTCAAATACTTTTAGCTTCTTGGAGTCTGAGAATTATTCAAAAAGGCAACTGGCTCTGGGAATCACCTCCTCTGTTCTAAGGGATTTCTCTACATCCATCCAGTTGAGACTCCCTGTTTCCTCCTATCCTAGATCATATCCTGTCCCAAGGGGTTTTAAAGCCTGCCTCTCCAGATCGAATAAGGAAAGGTTTTTATTCAATTTTTTTTTTCTGGTACCAAAGAAAGAGGGGACCTGGAAATCTGTACTAGCCTCTTTTTTTTTAAACTTGCTCAACAAGATTCCAAAATTAAAAATGCTGTCCCTACTGTCTCTTGTTACCTCTCGTTCCACCTTGCTTTTTGTAGTAACCTTGGATTAAAAGGTGCATTCCAATTTTAAAGTTTTTTTAGACTCTACAATTTTCTGTCCAGTTTACAGTTTTCTACTTTACCCTTTTGAGTTTTCAACAGCTCCAAGAGTGTTTACAAACTGTTAAAGTCCTTTGATATCCCCACTGCAGGTGATAGGGCATTCACATTTTTCCATATTTAAATTACTGCCTTATTTTGCAGACTTGGGTAAGAAAAGAAAAATGAAATCCCAAAGTGAGAAGATTTTATTTTAAGTAAACCTAGAGAAATCCTGTCTCATTCAGTCAGCCAGGGTAGTGTTTCTTGGATACCTTCTAGATACATCCCTCATGATGGCATTTCTTCCAAAGGACAAAATAGAATTTTTAGAAAGAACAGTTTGACATTTTCCATCCAGTTTCTGGCATCTGCCAGTGAATATCTCTGGATTTTGAGTTTCATGACCTCTTCTCATGATTCCTTTGGCCAAACTTCACAAGGGAAAAATCCAGTTGTTCCACAAGTCAGTGTAGAGCCAACACCAGCATCCTATTTCCTTTCAGATCCCACTGCTGGGTTTGCCAGAAAAGAGATCTCGTGCTGGTAGTTTAATCAGTTGTCCCTCAATGCAAACCTCCCATTTTTCTCCATCTAGCTGTACCCCATTACCACAGATGGTTTGCTTAGAGAGCTGATTCCAGAGGGGGTGAAATTCCATGGTCTGTAGAATCAGCAGGACAAATTCAGTGACATAAATGTGAAAGAAATGATGGCACTAATAAATGCTGTTAGATCTCTAAAAGGTCTTTGTATTCCAGGCCCACTACTAGTAATCACGGACAATAACACAGTGATGTGCTGCATAACCAGGAGGCACCAGATCCTACCTCTCTTGCATACTGGCTATGGTAGCCTGAGTACTAGTGAATCAGAACAGTGTATCCCTACAGGCTACTTACATTCTTTCAGAGCCTAAGTTTTATTTTTTTTATTTAGCATTTGTTTACTGGGAATGTCTGACTTGGGGCAAAAGTGCCCCTTTTCACAGGAGGCCTGGGGTGGAAAGCTCCACCATAGAAGTACAAAAACAATGCAATGGATTTTGTACAGAGAAGGTAAACATTGAGGTACACTTAAGCTTTGTATGAACGTTTGAGTGATGCATGTTTTGCCTGGTGAATAAAGTATATACACATAGTTTGTGAATACAGTGAATGACACAAACTGGTGGACTAAAACTAATGCCAAGAAATGCATAATGGTATCCTTTGCAAAGTCATCCTTCCCTGATAACTATCATATTGACAACACATCACTTAGAGTTGACCCCCAGTAGTCTAGCCTTTGACCATGTGTCTACAGTGGTGAGGAAATCATTCTATGTTGCGCAACTTAAAAAATGTATGGCATCTAAGTCAAAGGAAACCATTGTTCCACTGTATTTAGCATTCTTCAGACCGCTCATTGAGTACAATGCCCCCTTTGGTATATATATATATATATATATATACATATAAATAACCAGGCATATCCAACAATTGGAATATCCACAGAGGTTCCTCACTAAAAGAATACAAGGCGTAAGTAACATGTCCTGCGCAAACCGCCTCAAGGCCCTATCCCTGTATTGTATCCTACAGGCTTTTGAGGGGAGATCTATGGCTGGCATACATTGTCAGGCCCCATTTTGATTGTTCTCCTGCATATCCACAAAACAAACAGCACCAGAATTACCCATTCTAAAGACTTAAACCTTGCCTGTGATATTGATATAAATAAGACATGCTGGAGCAAGAGGTAAGTATCCTAGAGACTACAGCATCTATGGAGCAGGCTCCCCATCCATGTGAAGCAGAGTTCCTCCCTAACCTAATTCACGTGCAACTTAGACAATTGGATTGGAAATCGGAAATTCACCCCTAGTTTGGCACCTGTCTCTCTAATGGACACAGGTAACCTGTAAATGGTTCATCTCCTAGGCCCTTGCTTACACTTATCAAGGGTATCAGAACTTGTCAGAGATTTGGGATGCATGGCTAGGCTTAAAAAGGCCTTTGTGGTTGTAGCCTAGTAAACACCTATAAACCTATGAAACTGAAATTGTGAGAAAATGTCTAGCTTGTTGTCACTGTGGTAACACAGGTTGGTGATGTCACTTCAGATTTCGTGTGAATAGGAAGGCCAGTTGATAGAGAAAGAAAGGTGGTCAAGAGGAGATGAAGCAATGTAAATGAATATGGTGTGAGACCAGCTGTGTGTATTAATATAGTAGATAGTATCTGATGAAAAGGTTAGTTTTATTTATATTACAAGGTTATAGTCAAGTTTGGGGGCAGAATAGAAATTGTATGTTAATGTTACTGACTGAAACTTGATGAGAAGACTCTAGACTGATAATAGTGGCATGGAATAGCTCTAAAAAGATTTGATGCAATCACCTGTGCACTTAGTATTATATATAGTTTGTATTTTTTTATCTGGATATCCAAAGGACAGGCATGATCAAAGACAAGTGCATATTAGGTGTTTTTTTCCAGTTCAAGTTTAAATGGTGGCAATGGTTACATGGAGTAGCTTTGATGAAATTGCTTAAGGTAACCTGTACACTTTGTATGCTATACAGATTAGGTGCCAGAGCTTCGTTATCCTGGTTATAGGCAAGAACAAAGCCAGGTGCGTTAGTGTTTTGTTGTTAAGTTGTTTAAATGATGTAGATTTTTTAATTTGTCTTAGTGGGTGCTGAATGCTGTTCCATTTTTTTTTTCACAATGCACTTGGAGTGCAGAGAATCGGCTCCTATATTTTGTAGCAGACACTCTGAACAGGACTAGGACAGACACCCCCCCATAGAAATTACACTCAGGAGTTTTCCAGGAATTGAACCAACAGTGGGTACGTATGTTTGGCTCTATTCACAACAGACAGTGGATGAAATTCTGCCCCAGGACTCCTTGCACAAAGGCTTAGAAGGTGGTGCCTTTTCATTCCCTTGGATGGGGATGTTTTGTATGCTTGTATACCCTTTTCGCTAATAATTAGGAATTATTGATGAACTCAGCAAACTTGGCATCAACCACTATATCACTAGGTGGGTTGCAAATTGGCTCACAGAAAGTGTGAAAGTAGCAGACTCAAAGTCGGACTGCTGACCAGTCACAAGTGGAGTCCCACAGGGATCGGTCCTGGGTCCTCTCCTGTTTGGCATCTACTTCTCAGAAGTCCAGCCCAACATGGAGGGACTCTGGCTGACCAGGTTTGCAGATGACTGCAAGCCAGGAGCCATTATTAACTCCCCAAGTGATGTAGAAATCCTACAGAAAGGCCTCACTGAAATAAATGACTGGTGTTGAAACCATGGCCTTATGCTTAATGCCAAAAAATGCATTGTCATCCCATTTGGGAAAAACTCAGTTCCCACTAATTACCACATTGATGGGAGTCCACTGAACACAAGGCATAAGAGATCTGGGGACACAGGTTGACGGCAACCTTTCCTTCAACCACCATATTGCCACTGTGATCAGAAAGTCTTTCTGTGTGGTACATTTCATTCCCAAAGGTTTTGCATCCAGGAAAAAAGAGATTGTCATCTCTCTCTACTTTTCCCTCAGGATAATCATAGAGTATGCCCAATTTGGCATGTACCTCATTAGACACATGCAACAGCTGGAAAGGCCACAAAAGTACCTCACAAAGAGGATCCTTGGCCTTAAACACATGTCGTACACAGACTCAAAATATCTTCAGCTGTTCTGTCTCATATCGTCTACTAAGAGGCGATCTCTGCTTGACTTACAAAGCCATGTCTGACCCAGCTCTGTTTGAAATGCTACATCTAAAGAAATCCCAATCCTTCCACACCACACACTCCAGAGACCTCAACCTCATTACCACAATCAACAGAACATGCTGGAGGGATAGGTTCATAACCCACAGACTGCCCATGCTCTGGAACAGACTTCCCATACATGTCAAGCAGAGCACCTCACTGGCCCTGTTAAAGTGAACTCTTGATGAGTGGATGGGAAATAGAAAGTTCACCCTGGGGATCTCTCCAGTGGCTCTACTTGATAGAGGCACTGAGAACTAACATTGGGCAGCATGATGCCAGGGCACTTCTATGGGCTAGGCTTGTAAAAGCTCCAGGGCCATTAGCCTAGTACACACCTGTGAACCTAATAACCAGGATTCCTGTAAAGATTCAGAAGGACTCCAAAGATGATGATAGTAACTCTCTGACTCAGCCAACAGTGGTTTTCCCTTTTGAAAATGGCATAGGGCAATTAACACAAGCTTCCTTACAGGATGGATTCACTTACAAAAGATAGGGATTTCTCTGATTCCCACCCCAACCTTCTCTGCCTATTTAATAGAATTGTAATACTTTTCAGGTACATTTTGGCAGCAGGTATTTAATGAGGCTTGGAAATCTGCTACTAGAAAATATGTGGCTAAATGGAAAAGATTTTATTGTTGGTAGCAAAAAAAAAAAAAAAAGACCCGCAATCCTTTTTAAGGCTCATACCTTTAGTTCTAAAGTATTTATGTGAGTTATCCTCTGGCCTTTCTTGTATTCAAATGCATTTCCCCCATTCTGCTTTACTTCAAGTGAAACCACTTTTGAAAGTCATTGCATATTCATTGGGATCTTAATTTTGTACTGGAGAAACTTGCTTTTCCTTTTGAACCTGCTCGTGAGGTTGATTTAAAGTTTTTGTCTTGGAAAATAGTGTTACTCATTACTCTGAGATGTCCTTTCATATCACTTGTGCAGGCTTCCTTATAAAAGGGATATCTTGCCAAGGATATCCTTACATCCAGTCAACATACCAAAGCCTTGGGCCCTTCCAAATGCCATACATTAGATCTATGCCCTATATCTGAGGCATAAGGCACATAAGTGAAGTACGAGAGTCAAATCGTCAAACAACTTTACACCAGGCTGTATGGGTTTTTTGAATGAGGTCTGTATGTTCATCTTGCTGACTCCGCTTTGAACCTAGGGCAGATAGGTGCACTGTTGGGGAGTCTTCCTTGTTTTCTCTCTCTCGTTTTCTTTACATGGTGCAGACCAACATCACACAGAGTGCGATGGTTATCGGACTTTTCTGCCAAATACTCTGCACACCTATATCTGTCTTTGGAAAACCAAAGTCTGAAGTTACTGGGTAAAGGAACTATGGCTTTTGACTCCACCCATGCAGACTTTCAGTAACATTCGAAAAAGAAGTCTTAAAAGATGCACTTAGATAATTATGCTCTTCAGCCTCTGCCAAATGTTTCCATAGTGTTGGATGACGAGCCCAAGGGCCACTAGGTTCTGATGTGTGCTCCCTCTGTTGTAACTCCGTTGGAGGTGGTAAGGGCAGTTTCTCAAACTGTGAGGGGGGAGTAGTATTGAGACCTTTTCTTGCCTTTATTTTAAATATGTATTTATAACTTTAGATTGGTAGGAAAAAGCAAGTCTGGAGCAAATAATGCACCTTAACTCAGTTAAGTCCTCAAAATAGCTTTCAGGCATGTCTGATCTAGAAGTGTCCAGAACATCACAGATACATTTTAAAGTGCAAAGACCTACTGTATTAACAGTGGCATTAGCCATCTTAACCTTTGTGAGCATGTAGTGGCTTTGATGTACATTCTTGTCCCAAATGTAGACATTAGTTATGTGGCCTAAAGTGTTCAGCAGCAGATCTCACACTCCATTCAGCTTCTTCCAGAATGAATGGGAACCTATTCTACATTTGCTGGATGTTTAAGTCAACTAAGATGTAACAGCAAGAAAATATTTCTTCAGGAATACTGATCAACTGTATTAATCACAAAATAAAGAACAGGCATGCCTAAGACTAAAGAAGCCTTGTGAAAGTGGCTAGTCCTGCATTTCTTTTTGTTATGAAACTACTATAAACCATTAGCATATTATTGCTATTACCCATTTCAGCAGCTTATTACAAAGATACCTCTTTACAAGATGTTGAAGCTGCCTTGTGGACTATGGTGCACTGTGCACATTGGAGGCACAGTTTAGATGCACGGCATAGATTTCCACCAGGGGTAACTGAAAGCTGCTTGGTATTCTAGCCAAATGTTATTTTTTATTGTTTATCCTTTTAGAAGATAACTATAGTGGTATTACCATAGCAGTAGGGTCACTGTAACAGTGGATCTGAAGTTGTTTTCATTTGGTCTTCAACCTGAAGGACTCTGATCCGGCATGGATCCGACTCAGCCACATACTTCAGCTTCAGATCCAAGCTCCTCCCCTACCCATAATGCCACTGTCTCTCTCCTCACCCAGATCTTGTTTGCCACTCGTTCAAATAGCAGTGTGGTCTGCAGCTCCAAGTTGGTTCAGTGATTAAGTGTTTTGATTTGGGTCTTCATCTCTATTTTCTAAAATTTTCTAACTTCTCTACTGTACCCTTGCACTTCGGCATCAGTTCTATGTAAAAAAAAAAAACTTTACTTTCTTTCTCCTCCTTCTTAGTGTAGCATGTGTCTGTGTTTCTGTTTGGCTGTGGCCAAAACACCAAAGCCTGGCTTCACAATATGCTCAGAGTGTGGGCATAAGCTTCCCCCATCTGATGCCCACACTCTGTGTGTGTGGTTTGTTTGGGGGTGCCACACTTAGATTCCTCCTGTTTGATCTGCATGGGCTTCAACCCCCATGCATTGATCAACAGGAGGAACAAACTCGTCTTGAAAGGCCTCCTTCCTCCTCCTTCGGAGGCCTCTGCTTCATCTTCCTCTGCCCCGGCTTCTGGGACTCAACCTCCTGCCAAGAAAGCAGGGGATGGAGAGAAGGCTTGACATAAGAAATGGGATTAGCCAAGAAAACGGTCTCCAGACTGCTCTTCCTTGGCCGAACCCCCAGCCAAGTCCTGCCCGGATCTGAGCCTGGGCTCCCCTAGACTCTGGTCACCTTGTTTTTCGCTGGAGCCAGAGATTACTCAAGCTCGATCTCCTCTCTGCCTCCTCCCCAGTCTTACTCAAGGCCCGGGTCGGCAGCTTCCTTTATCTGGTCCTCTGTGAGCCTGTCTGAAGCAGAGGTGGACAGGATGATGCATAAATTCATTCGGGCCTAGATTCAGTTAATCCTACTTGCTCCGTCCCCTCCGGGGCTGGGGGCATACAGTCCTCCTTTCATCCAGTTACTCCTTCTCTGATCTGACTCCTGGTTTCGGAGTCTTTGGGGCAGAGGTTCCCTGGTGTCAAGGGGTCAGTGCCGATGGTCCTAGGTACCTCAACACTGACTGTTGCCCTGAGTGGTTTGGCTTTGACATTTTCTGAGCTGAAGCCTAGGCATTGCATCCAAGGAGATGGGGTCATCTTCAAGGTTTTTGGAGTCATCTCTTCCTTTCAGAGTCAGGAGGCTCACCTCTGGCTTCTCCCTCGGCACAGGGAGCTTAGGATCCAGTCCTGGCCATTCAGACTTTGAGAATCCGCTCGCCTTCTGCCTTCAACGTGGTGGAGAGGGGCCTCTCGGCTCCTTCAAGACTCTTTGATACTTTCCTCCTCTGAGTCTGTCCTGGCTCTCTCTCTTTCTGGTCTGGAGTCTGCCACCCTGCCCCCTCAGGGACAGCCTGTTGCCACTTTGCCCTAGGAGTTCCCACACGGGAACTTCCCGAGGCTTCCAAGTCCTCTCTGGAATTCCTCCCTGAGGAGCCCACTCAGAACCACATGTGTAAGAGGAGGCACTTGGACTCCCAACCAGAGTCCCTCACTGAAGGTACCAACTTGGAGGAAGGGGAGGGTTCCCTTTGATCACCCCGGAGGATGTCTTCTTTGGAAACTTCATGGACATACTGCATCAATGCTGTGGGTGGTCTACCAGAAGCCCAACTCAGATATGTTGGTATTCCTGGAGGCATTTGGCACAGGACCCTCCTGGGTGTCCCCTCCTGCGGATCTCCTTATGGATCTAATATCATCTAGGGCATGGAAGGAACCAGATACAGTTCAGCCTATCCCTCGCACCCAGACAAAGTACTTGGTGCTCTCTGAGAGAGGCAGCATTTGTCCAAAGGGTCCCTGGTTGATGCCATGGTGGTTGCGGTGGCCACCAAAAAGAGCTGTACAGTCCATCCTCCAGACAGGGAGTCTTGGTCTATGGATCATTCTGGCAAGTGGACCTATGTGTCAGCCACATTTGCCTCATGTGCACTGAATTATTTGGCACATGTGATCAGACTGCAGAGGAACCTGGTCAAAGAGGTTGCTGAGTCTGCCCCTGGGTCCATGTCAGCAGAAGAAAAAATTATTTTTTTTACCTTTTGCATGGCCACCCTTAATTCTATCTCGAATACTTCCATGAGGCTCCTATTACACCTGACCTGAAGTTGCCTCTCAGGCCGCTGGAACAGGCGTAGCCATTAGGCGATACTCCTGGCTCCAGCTTTGTGCTTTTTTGGAGCCCCTGAAGGTGTCTTTCATGAATGCCCCCTTTGATGTTTCCACCTTGTTTGGAAAAATGGGGTTTGTGATACTTTAGTCCAGAACGAGAAGGACAGGAAGACCTTGTCTGTCAGAATCTGCTTCTCCACATCGCAGTGATCCTTCTCTAGGAATCAGTGTGGGGTTAAGATGTGGTTCCAGAAGTCTCAAGGTTTCTCCCAGAGGCAAGGTGCATATGACCAATGCCTCCCTCGTGGCAGAGTGGGTCCGAAGAACCAAGGGTCTCTGGATTCCTTCCCAGAAAGACCCTTACAGCAGCCCTGAAGGGTTGCCCAACTGCTCATTTCTGGAGGCAGTCGGGGGCCGACTGTCTCTGCACCCAACAGCCTGGGAGTCTGGTTACCAGCGACGTTGCTTAATTCCCTTTTCCCATTACCCAATTCCTCCCAAACACTTCCTAGACATTCACCTGGTCAACAGGAGGAGGCAGCCATAGAAATCACCAGACTGCTTGAAAAACCTGTCATCCAGCCAGTCCCCCAGACCAATCCGAATTACGCATTTATTCCAGGTTCTTTTTAGTGCCAAAGAAAACTGGGGATTTAAGACCCATTCTAGATCTTTCAACCCTGAACCTGTTGGTTACCAAGACAAATTTCTGGATGGTCACTCTTCAGTCCATTTTGCCCTTCCTATAGATAAACTACTGGATGTGCTCGGTGGACCTCCAAGACGCATACTTCCATATCAAGATGAACAGGTATTCCCGGAGGTTCCTCTGCTTCTGGCTGGGAGCCAGTCATTTTCAGTTCAGAACACTCCGTTTTGGGCTCACCACCGCCTCCGGGTGTTCACCAAAATGATGGTGGTAGTGGTGGCTCACCTGTGGCTGCAGGGGTTTCAGGTCTTCCCCTACCCAGATGATTGGCTCCTTCCTACTCCCTCCAGGCATCAACTGATTCAAGCCAGGGATCATCATCTTTAGACTGCTGAATAGCTGGGTATAACCATAAATCTCAACAAATCTCAGCTGGCACCATTGCAGGTTCTAGATTTCATAGGTGCTTGGACAGATACTACAGAGGGCAGGCTGTTTCTACCTCCGGACAGACTTCTATCACTCCATCATCATGCAAGTTAGATTTTTCAAGCCAACCTTTCCCCAGTGGGTTCAGTTCTTTGGGCATTGGGGTCACAATCACTCTTTCCAACTGCATGTCTTTATATGAGAGTTTGTCATTGGACCTTAGCCATTCAGTGGTCCTTGCTAGACCTTCCCTTGTTGCATCCTGTTCAGTTGTCACATGTTTGCAGGCACTCCCTTCTTCGGTGGCTTCAATCCTCGGACCTCCTTCAGGGTCATCAGTTTGTTTTTCCCTCCTCTATGATCACAGTGACCACGGATGCCTCCCTGCTCAGGTGGGGGGGGGGGGGTCATTGCATGGGAAG
Organism: Protopterus annectens; assembly: GCF_019279795.1. Classification (NCBI taxonomy): domain Eukaryota; kingdom Metazoa; phylum Chordata; order Ceratodontiformes; family Protopteridae; genus Protopterus; species Protopterus annectens. Next base: position 1,789,066,224 of record NC_056743.1, read on the forward strand.
GACGGTCCAAGCCACGTGTTCCTCTCTGGAGACCAATCTGCATATCAGTGTCCTGGAGATGAGGGCATTGCTTTTGGCGTTGCAAGCTTTCCATGCCTTTCTTCCTCCGGGGACTATTGCTATACAGACAGACAATATGTCATAGTCTGGTATGTCAACAAACAGTGGGGGGGCCAGATCTTATCCAGTTTGTTGCGAAGCCATGAGATTGTGGGAGTGGGTGATCTCTGACCATTTTCTGGTGGCAGCACACATTCTGGGGAGGTCCAACATACTAGCGAACAGGCTCAGCAGGTCTATTCTGATGCCTTTCCAGTGGTCTGTGGATCCTTCAGTAGTGGAACAGGTCTTTCTAAAGTGGGAACAGCCTTGCTGCAATCTTTGACTCTTTCCAATGTGTGAAGTGCAGTGAGTATTTTGCTCTGAACCCTCCTCCAGGGGAGTCTCCCAGTGATGCTGTAGTTCATGCTTGTCCCTCTGGTCTACTGTATGCTTACCCTCCACTTCCTCTAATATTTAAGTTCATTCAGAAAGCTTGATGTCTCTGGAGCTCTGTGATTCTCATTGCCCCTTTCTGGCCTTGCCAAGTTTGGTCCCCCTCTCTGTAGTTTTATGCAGTGTGTCCACCTTGGATGCTAGATCTGTTTCTGGATGTGATCGCACATCCCTCAGGGATCCCTCACCCAGACGTAGCCTGAAGCTCATGGCTTGGCTGCTCCAGTTTCCATGATAGTTAGGACTCCTGGGCTGTCTTCTCCCATTAAGAAGATCTTGGTAGCATCTCACAAATCTTCTACCAGGAAGGTTTATTCAAGTAAATGGAAGCATTTATCAGTCTGGGCTTCTCAGCATGCCATGGATACTTTCACTGCGCCAGTTCCAGCCATTTTGGAGTTTTTGGCAGATAGTTTTAATCATGGCGCTAGATTCTCTACAGTTAAGGTATAATTGGCAGCAATTTCTAACTTTCATAGAGGTGAGAGTTTGGCTTCTTCCAAACTTGTAAGGACTTTTTGAAGGGTGCCTTCCTTCTTAGGCCTTCGGATAAGGACCGACCGCCCCCTTGGGATCTAACCTTGGTGTTGCAGGTGCTGGTTTCTCCTCCTTTCGTACCAGTGGCTGTGGTTGAGTTGCATTTTCTGTCATGGAAGACTGCCTTTTTGGCGGCAGTTAACTCGGCTAGTTGTGTTTCTGAAATCCAAGCCTCATCTGTCAAGCCCCCTTATATGGTATTCCATAAAGATAGGGTGTCACTGTGGACTAATCCATCCTTTCTACCAAAGGTGGCATCAGAGTCTGATATTAACCAGGTCATCAATTAGCCACTTTTCTTTCCAAATTTCCAGAATAAGGGAGAGTACAGATTGTACATGCTTGATGTTCACAGGCAGCTGGATTTGTATTTGCATAGAACAAACTCCTTTCATAAGTCTCAACTTTTTGTTTCATTTTCTAAACCTTTCTTCTGTAAGCTAGTTTCTAAAGTTATTACTTGATGGATTTCTGAATGTGTTTCTTTGGCCTATCGAGTCAAAGGGTCATCTTCTCCAGGATATGTCTGGGCACATTCCACCAGGTCTGTTGCTACTTCTGTGACCTTTTGGTCCAGGGACTCTCTAGATGATATCCATTCTGCTGCTACCTGGGTGTTCTCGCACACATTTATCACCCTTTATAAATTGGACCTTCTTTCCAAGGCCAGGGCATCCTTTGGTTCAGCTGTGCTCTAGAACATCCTTCCATAAGGACCTTCCAGGGTTTATTGGTAGCTGGGGGAAACTGTCCCTCAAGTGAAGATCAAATGAAAACAACAACTTCAGATAAAGACGTTATGTACTTACCATAATGGTTCCATCTGAGTTATTGATTTTCATTTGTCATCCACCGTCCCTGCCTTGAGTGGGCTGTGTGGTGGACTGGATGGTAAAGTCATAGCCCTCTATTCTTCCTCTTGCTAGACCTTTTGTAGTTTATGCCAGTTTTTTCATTTTTTTATTTATATATATATATATATATATATATATATATATATATATATATATATATATATATATATATATATATATATACACGCACACACACATACATATGTAAAATAGGGATATAGTATGCTTCTGTTCTGCAACAAACTCGATCTGAGGGGAGGAGAGAGACGGGGGCATTATGGGTAGGGAGGGGCTTGGATCTGAAGCCGACATATGCGGCTGAATCAGATCCATGTCCCTCAGGTTGAAGACAAATGAAAATTAACAACTTGGATGGAATGTTATGGTAAGTACATAACTTCATTTTCATCATAATTGTGTGTTTATCCATCTTCTGTTCTGCTGTGACCTGGTTCAGTTTTAATAGTAGTGGTTGTTTCCTTTGAGGAGCAGTTATGATCTGACATTTTAAAGATGTAATGCAACAGTTACAAGACTCCTGTATGACAGATGTGTTGTTGTCACACATTACTTGCAGTTTGAGGAACTGCTGGCCCCCCCAATGTCATGCAGGAGAAAAATAACTGCATTGTGGCTTGCCATAGTTTTTGTAGCCCATTATTTCAGCAGTGTATTACTTGTTAAGTTGCCTTCATTTAAGAAGGCAAAAAGCTGGAAATAGTTGTTTCTTCATCTTAAATCAATAAAGCAGTTCATATGATAGAAAAATAACACTTCAAAATTACTAATACATTTTTTTCATTGGGTCAGAACGCAAGCTTGAGTCTTACAACAATTGGTGTCGATCTTTTAAAATTATCAAACTAAGGCTATTAAATTAAAGAGATTTGTCCTTACTTGAAAAGCTCTGAAGTCATTAAAATAAATTTTTTGAAAGAACATAACTTTATTCACTGAAAGCAAAATGTTGGAAATGAAGAAAATAAAGTTTAGAATAATGTAAGATTTGGTATGAAAAAAAAAAAATTATCGGACAGCTGTGCAGAGGAAGGTAATGGTACATCAGCTATGCTGACTTTCGAACATGTATCAAGTCAAGTCTCTGAAGAAGCTAAAGAGCAGCCACCAATCCTGTTTCATACGTTAAAAAGAAAAAAAAAAAGTCATATTTATTGATGTATATGTCTGAACCATGGAAGTGACAGATGGCTAATTCTGAGTGCATATTTATGGATCAACTTTCTGTATACAGAAACCACATCCCATTGAGAACCTTTCACTAGCATTCTAGTAATATCTCTTCCTTAATTTGATTATAAACGTTTTGCTCACAAAATAAATAGTATTGTCCAAATTAATGCTAAGTAGAAGCAGGAGTCTACTGGTCTTTCCTTTGAACTAGTGGTTACTTGTTAATAGTGAAAGGTGCAAACCCTTACCTGTATCAGTAATGATAATAGAAGGGACAACTGAGGAGGAGTGGACTTTTGTATAACAAATACCAACTCAAACTGTGAAGATGCATCCGCCCATTTATATAGTTTTCCTTAGAGGACATTACATTTTCAGTTTCATTAATTTTTCTCACACTGGTCATTTCCCCCAAGAAACTATGGAGAGGTCTGAGGTTACCTGAATCCAAGTGGAGATCATTTCCTTTGATGTGATAAAAGTGGGTCTATATTATAAGAATGAAAGTGCATATGTGTGACTACATACAAGTTGACACAATGCACGAAAACTAACAATAGCGAACGGCCACGTAAGCAAATATTTCCCTAGGGAAAAAACTTATGCAGCCATTCGCTAAAAACAAAAAATTAACATCATAGAGTTGGGGGCTCTGCCACCCCACACCCCCTAATTAAATATACCAACTCTGAGATCGCACTATAGGGAAGGAAAGGGCAACTCTGTGAAGTTGGCTAACCATCTCCTTGCCTTATGACATATTCATCAAATCACTTGGATGCGATTTAATGAATGTGTTGCCCTTTCTGTATTCGCTTAGCATAATTTTTGCGCTTCTAATATAGACCCGATAAAAGCTACGGTCTGTTACCAGAAAAGACAGACAATACAAAGCTGTAAATGTGAAACAAGATCTTAAAGAAAAGATCTACCATATTACTCCCTACATTTTTACAGTCTTATTTCAAGTTACTCTTTGATGTCAAGTTTTGTAGACATGTCTAGAAAAATAAGTTATGCATCCAGTACTCCACCTCTTATTTACTTAGCACATGCAGTTTCATGGATCTAATTTATTAGCTCAAATTCACTTAGCTCATGTTCCACTGTATGTCTGCCCATCACAAGAAATGGCTTTTACTGATGATGAGCAGTGTGTAAACAGTATTTATTTGTAGGTGCAAGTCCCCTGCACTGGAAGTCTGCTGTACATCTCCAGCATCTGAATACAGTGCCTGTGAGATAGCACCAATTTGAGAAAAAGTATATTTCCAGATGTTAACCAAACAAAAGATTAGGTAAAACAAAAATGAAAGTGTTAAACTATTAAAGTAGATATAGTGATATTTTATTGTCTTTGCAATTTGTTCTTTGGAGCAGCTTAAAACACATTTTGCTTAGTTTATTTCCAGTTTTTCTGAATATTCAAGTCTGTCATAATGAAATACACAGGGAAGTTTTTACCTGCAAGCAGTGCATGACTATGTGAAAGGCAGATTGATTTCCTTCCATGTCACTGTTGCAGTATTCATTACCAAGGGTAGCATAATGTCCAGCAATTATAGCAAAGCCTTAGGTTTCTATAAATGTTGTATTGTCATATGTATGCTCCCTGGTCAAGGCATAGGGCTTAAAGGTGATGTACGGATGTATATACCTCAGAACTTTGCCACCAGTCTGCATGCTGTTTTTGCTCATCGGGCTGAACACTCCTTCCTCTGTGCTGGTTACTAAGCCATATTTCAGACAAGTGCCCTGTTGTTGGGGTTCTACTGTTATCTTTTCTTATTTTTTTTTTTTTTGGGGGGGGGGGTTGTGAGTTTACATGTCATCCAGAAAGGGAAAATGTCAGTGTGGGAGGCAGATTCCCTATAAGGATCATTACAAATGGCATCTCTCTTGTTTGCTTCACATGGCCATACAAAGTGTTCTATTTGCCAAATGTTTGTCTCTAAGACCCCACATAGTCATCTCTCCTCCTTGTGGATTTACCTGGAGAACCAGAGTCTTAAATTGTTGGTGTGGGGTGCTGTAGTGGAATCTTCCTTTGCTGAAGTTCAGCTGCCTGCCAAGAAGGCCAAAATAGTTCGATCTAACTCTGCTGCTTTCCTTCCCTGGATGTGTGTCTTGAGGCTGGTGAAGCCCAGAGGATCATCCGGTTGTTCTGTCAGATTCCTCTGCCATGACTTTATTGGAGGCTCGCATGGAGCTGACTTCTTGTATATCCTCAGAGGTTCTGTAGAGGTCCATTCCTGATGTTGAGGGGAACCTCGACTGATCATTTCAGAGGGTTCAAGGGGGATTCCACAGATACTTGTGTGGGAGAAGATTCCTAATACATTATTTGAATGTAGACAAGGGTTGGAGCCTCCTAGGGTGTTCAGGGAAGACGATTCTCAAAAGAATAAACAAACTAAGCACTTCCCCCCTGCTCCTAAGATCCCCAGTGTGAATGGCATGAATTTACTCGGGGGGGGGGTGTTATTTAATGCATTGAATGCAATGAAACCTCCCCAAGGTGTTTCTAGTCCTGCTCACCCTAGATCTTCTACCCTGCTCAAGAGGCTCAGAGAGCAGGACTTCTCTGCTGAGGACTTAGATTCTGGAGAGGAGTCTTTTGCATATTCCTCTCAGATACCTTCTCCTTTGATTATGGCTTTGAGCAGTTACTCACCTTTTGAAGAACTCTCTTTTGGGGATACTATTTCTCATATGATGGAGTACGTTTAATGGGACTGCTCTCAGGATTCTGACATTCAAAAAGTTTTTATGAGCTCTTCCAGATAGAGCCCCTAAGTCCTAGGCTGTCCCTCCTGTCTTGGCTGCCCTTTCAGAAACCTTTTCAGCAGCATCTGTGACCCCTGATTCTCAGCCTCCAGTCCCTAAGTTTTCTGAGATGCCTGATGAATGTCTGTCTCTTCTGACAAACCCTTTAAGCTTTTGCCTTCTACTAAACTGCTTGTTTCAGACAAGGACAATTGGACCATGAAATGCTTGAGTAAGAGAGTTTATTGCTGCCACCTTGGCCTTTTGGGCTATTAATTACCAGACAACATGACCAGGTATGTTTTATCCCTTCTGTCTCAGACTTCCCAGGTTACCTATGAATGCCCTGATTCTGATGAGAAGGTCTCTGCCCTGTTTTTATTGGGCTCCACTTCTCCAGTATCCTGCCACTCTATTAAATGTATTTTGATGCAGTTGATGCCTTCTCTAGGGCTGCTGCTTTTGGTTCTGTTTTGAGACGTTACTCTTGGCTTTGTCTCCAGCCTTTGCCTAATGATATCAAAAGAAAACTCCACCCTCTCCTACAGTTTAACTGAATCCTTAGGCTGCTGTTCTCCCTATGATGTGGTTCCAGTATTATGTTGGTACCAGAAACCTGCTTGTACTTTTTTTCAAATTTATTGAATTATCATTTGTGACATAGGCAAATTTACATTCATATAAAAGTGTGTGTGTTGTCTTTTTTCTTTTCCTGGTTAGGGGTCGCCACAGCGGAACTCCGGTCCACTAATGATTGGCAGTAGATTTTCACGAACGCCGAGGTGCCAGCACGATGTTCAACCTTCAACTAAGGCATGCCCATTTACGCATGTCTTTCGAACATCCACCCAACCGCTGGGAGGACATGCAGACTCTCATACTTCACATATATTGTTATATATTATAAGCAATATTTTATAAATTATTCAATTCTCTTTTTTTAAAACAAGAAACATCTTTATTAAACCATCACTTACTAGATAGGCAATCATATATTTTTGTAAATGAAAATAAACCACATCAACACAATCCTAGTCGCAAGCATTTTACATCACAAACCATACTGACACACTCCCATTTGCAAACATTATCCATCACTTACAATCTACCTTACTCAAACATTACATAGCTCATTTAAGTCCTGCTGCCTTTTAGGATTCATTCCTCTCTTGTATGTATTGTTCCCAAAATTCCCATTTTTTTTCCCCTATGTAGTTTGCTCCTACCCTTTTCTAAAGCACTCCATTCCAGTTGTTTTATCGCCTTTACTATATTCACTACTTCCAGTACAATTGGTTTAGATTTTGATTTCTATTTTCTAGTAATTGCTTTTTTGGTAGCCACCATTATTAGACACAGCAAGGCCTTACCTGCTTGTACTTTATAAAAAAAAGAAGTTATGTACTCACCATAACGTTCCATGTGAGTTGGTCCATCTCGCCTTCATTCTTCATTGATGGGTTCGGATCCGATCCTTGACTCAGACACTGCTGACTAGCAAGCTTAAAGTTTTCCAGTAGCTTGAGACCCAACCCCTTATCCCATAACGCACTGCTGGAATTACCTCAGAACTTGTTTGCTGCATACCATATAGAAGTACAATAATTATGCTGCCTAGGAATGAAGACAGCCTCCAGGTCAACTACCAGCCAGGAGGGGGAAGGAGGGAGGGATGTGAGAATGACAGCAAGATGGAACAACTCACATGGAACGTTATGGTGAGTACATAACTTCTTTATGTGAAGTTGTTCAATCTCGCCATTCATTCTTCACTAATGGGTAGTGTCCCTAGCACCCTGATCTTGGGTGGCACATGGAAGTGCACTCTTCAGAACCGTAGAACCAAATGAAGCTCTGTCCCTGGAGGCCTTATCCACTTTGTAATGAGTTATAAAAGTGTGAGGTTTAGACCATGTGGCTGCCGCACAGATGTTGTCAAAAGATAATTTGGCTTGAAAATCTGAAGAGGTAGAAACTGCTCTGGTTGAATGAGCCTTCACCTTACTAGACAAGGGCATGTTATGACAAGAATATGTGTAAGTGATACAATCCGACAGCCACTTAGAGTTGTTTTGGCAACTGTTTACCTTTCCTGGCCTCAGAAAGAGAGACAAAAAGCTGATCTGATTTCCTAATGTCTTGTGTTCTGTCTAAATAAAATCTAAGTTGTCTGTGAACATCGAGTTCATGCAACATATATTCCCATTTGTTGATGTGATTAGGGAAGAAAACAGACAACTCAGTGACTTGATTGATGTTAATTTCAGAACATACTTTTGGCAAAAAGGATGGATTTGTCCTGAGAGATACTCTGTCAGCATGAAAGACCATATAAGGAGGCTTGATGGATAGGGCTTGGAGCTTTGACACTCTGCGGGCTGAAGTGATGCTGCTAGGAAGATAGTTTTCCACGATAGAAATTTTAGTTCACAAGATGATGCAGGCTCAAAAGGAGGAAGAATGATGTGAGATAACATAAAATTCAAATTCCAGGGAGAATAAGGTGTCTTCACTGGGAGGCCTCATGTGAAAGGAACCTTTTAGAAAAGCCTTAGACAATTGGTTAGCTATAATATTCAATCCATCAATCCTTAGATGGAAATTAGATCTAGCAGCTAGTTGTACCCACACCATAGCAGCCGCTGCTCCTTTGTTGAAAATTTCTGTCCAGAATTGTAAAATAGAAGGCAATGGTGCTTGGTAAGGGTCAATGTTATGGGAGGAAGCCCAAATGGAAAATCTCTTCCACTTACTACGATACAATTTTCTAGTGAAAGGCTTATGGAAAGCCAACAAAATTTGACTAGTGTCATGGGAAAGATTATAAAGCCTGGCTATACGGGGAATTGGAGCAGCCAAGTGGTTAGCTTCAGTGTCTGCAATGTTGGATGAAGATCCCCTGACGGATGTGTCAATAAGTCCGGAACTGGGTCCAGGATCCATGGGTCTTCCAGAATGTGATGGTAAAGAAAAGGAAACCAAATCTGCCAAGGCCAGTGAGGGGCTATAAGGATGATTGTCCGTCCCAGCGACTTTGCTTTCTGTAAAAATCTGGGTATCAGAGGAATTGGGGGAAATGTGTAGAGGAGACCCGGGGGCCAATCGTGGACAAGAGCATTCCTCGAGGAGTGACCTGGCATGGGAATCAGGGCAAAATAGCTTCTGTATTTGTTGTTGATATGACTGGCAAACAGGTCGCAGGAAGGCTGGCCCCATTTGTGGAAAATCCTGTCTGCAATCTCTTGTTTGAGGGACCATTCATGGGGCAATAAAATTGCCCTGCTCAGTCTGTCTGCTATAACATTGGATTTGCCTGGGATGTGTGTCGCTAACAGACAGCGCTGGGATGACACTGCCCACTGCCATACTCTTGAGGGCTTCTCGCAAAGGGGATAAGACTTGGTCACACCTTGCTTGTTTAGGTACCAGACCACTGACATGTTGTCTGTCTGTATTGCAATTGTCCCTAGAGGAAGTGAGTCCTGAAAGTATGCAGATGTGATTCTTGATCTGTCCATGTGCCTTGGGCAGTCTTTCCTTGAAAAAGCCCCCCCCCACCACCCTATCAGGGAAGCGTCCGTGGTCACAGTGGCAACTGGAGGGGGTAGTATGAAAGGACGTCCTATTGTGACACGAAGAGACGTCAACCACCACTGAAGATCCTTCTTGCAGGAATTCGTTATCAGGATCGTGTGATTCATTGGAAGTTCTTGGTAAGACCATTGCATGAATAGAAGCCATTGAAGGATACTTATATGCATCCTTGCTAACGGGATTGCCAAGATTGCTGCTGCCATCAATCCTAGTACTTTCAATACCTCTGCAGCTGGTGCTCTGTTCTTTGATACCAAGGACATGATGTGTTGGTGAAGAATACAAATCCTTTCTGGTGGAAGATGAAGAGTGGTGGTTGACGTGTCTAATTCTGTCTCTATATAAACGATATGCTGTGATGGCAACAAGGCAGACTTTTTGAAGTTGACTGTAATGCCTAGCCAATCGCAGTGTGTCAGAGTAGCTTCTCTCACTTGAAGAAGTTGATGCCTGGTGGTGGAGGTAAGGAGCCAATCGTCCAAGTACGGAAACACCTGGAATCCTAGATGCCTCAGGTGAGCCGTGACTACTGCCATGCACTTGGTGAACACTCTGGGGGCTGTAGTGAGACCAAAGGGCAGAGCTCAGAATTGATAATGATTGGCTCCCAGCCAGAAATACAGGTGATCCCTGGATAGTCTGGCCATCTTTATGTGGTAGTATGCATCCTTGAGATCGAGCACATCCAATTGTCCTTCCCTTCAGGGAAGTATGGACTGTAGCATGACCATTCGGAACTTCTCTTTCCTCACAAATTAGTTGAGTCTGCTGAGATCCAAAATGGGTCTGCAGTCCCCTGTTTCCTTTGGAACCAAAAAGAATCTTGAGTAAGTTCCGAATCCTGTTTGGTCTGCCGGAACTGGCTGGATGACTTTTTTTTTTTCTTCTAGCAATCGGCGTACCTCTATTGTTGCTTGTTCCCTGTGACTGGGTGGAATGTCTGGGATTTTTTTGACGGTAAGGGACTGGGTGGGAAAGGTATGAAATGCCCTCTGGAAATTATACTTTGTACCCAAATGTCATTTGTTATATCTAGCCAGGCTTCTGGGTACAATGACAAGCGACCCCCGACTGTCTCCAGAGTAGAACAGCCGGGCCTCCTTTCAGGAGCACTGGTAGGACTGACCAGAGAAGTGATCTCTGTCACCCTAGTGTTGCGGACCCCCTCTGCTGTGAGGGCAGCATCTTCCATTGTAACCCCTTCCTCTGCCTCTGAAGGGGGGCTCTCATGTGTGTCTTGAAAGGCTCCTTGGGCTTTCTGGAACCACATCTTTCCTCCCCTCTGACCTTTAGGAAAGGGTCGAGTGGGGGTGGAAAAACAGACTCCGGCAGCCAGTCTCTTTCCTTCTTGTTCACACCTGGTCAAAGTCTCCTTCACCTTTGGCCCAAACAAGGATGAGCCATCAAACTGGGTATTCGTAAAGGAGGACTTGAAGGGTTCCTCAAAGGAACAGAGTCGCATCCAGGCATGCCTACGAAGAGCAATTCCACTTGAACCATCAGCTGCATAAGATACGAGACGCATGGATGAGTTAACTATCGAATTAAGGGTAGCAACTTTGTCGGATACACTCGTAGCTACAGCACCCAGAAGAGTATCTCCCAACTCCTAAAGGAGATCTCTCTGCAGTCTGGTAAAATGGGTCAAGTAGTTCAGTGATCTGAGTGAGAAAGTCGCTGAACCTAAACATGCATTTCCCATATCTATCCATGATCCTAGATTCTCTGTTAGGAGGATGGATAGCTAAGGAAGTCTCAGACATTTCCTTTTTGGTGGTAGCCGCCACCACCATGGCATCAACAGGAACTCCTTTGGTCAAAAAGGACTTATCTATGGGGCAGAAATAAACTTATTAGGCCTCCTAGGAACAGGTTCCATAGATTCTTGTGACTCCCATGCCCTATGAGAGACCAGATCCATAAGCTCATTGTAGGGTAGAGACACCCAAGAGGTGGAAGGTTGAGACCAGAATGTCTTCTGGAGAGCCGACTCATCCTCAGTAAGGCTCTTGGACTGCCAATCACCCCTCTGCCTAAGAATTTCAAGAATCTCTGCAAAGGAGATGTCCTCAGAGGGGGATCTAGGGGACCCTTCTGATTCATCCAAGTCTATGTTTGATGTTAGAGACTCCTGTGGGAAGTTCAAATGCCTCCTCTTGCATAATCTCTTCCTGGGAACTTCTTCAGGGGGAACTTCTGGAGAGGTCTCAGAAGAGCAGGGACACCCTGTAGGGCTACCTCAGGCTCTGGGTCTCTACGCTTGGGATGACCAGAGGAAACAAACTGACACAGGCACTTTAGGGGAGGAAGAGGCCAGACCTTGAGATGAGGAAGACTTAGGAGACAACACTCTCCTCATGGCTTCGAATGCACCACGGCTCAGATGAGGAGTCGATGGATCAGAAGGAGCCTCAATCCCCTCCTGCACCGAAGCTGTGGGCTCCAACCCCGAGGTAGGAGCCAAACTCACCCAAGCTGAAGCCCTGAGAGGAAGAGTCGGCACTGACAAGCCGGTGTGACTATCCTCCCCGGACCTGACTGGAGAGTGTCAGCTCCTAGAGTCCCTGGTCAGCACTGAGAATGTTCAAGCAGATGGAGCTGATGACACTGGAGCAGGCGTCAGCTCCAAGGGATCCACAATCATCAGGTTGGCCTCCTCCGGCTCTGAAGGTCCGGTATGGCTCTGAGGAGGAGCAGACAATTCAGGAGTAATGGTCTTCGGCTCCGATGGTTGGGTCTGAGCCGACAGCAATTTAGCTAAGCCTGGTGCCTTTTAAGAGTTTCTGAACCAGCCAGTCCATATTCAGATCAGGCAGGCTGACAGAAGGCCTGGAGGACTGAATAGATGGAGCTGATTGGAGCAGTAGAGAGGGAGGTTTTTTGGCAACTGGTTCCAGAGCAGTGTCCCAGTTCCAAAAAGAACAGACTGTCTGCTCCAAAATCAGTGGAGCCGAAGTCACAACACTTTCTGACCTTTTTCCTTTCTTTGTCCTGGGTTTTGAGGAAGATTTGGTTTCAGTTGGATTGGGAGTTGCTCAGGGCTCTAGGATTCATGGCTTCCCCCATTCCTATAGCTAGATTCCATATAAGAAAACTACAGTGGTTCCCAAAGTCAGTACGACTCCAACATGGTCATTCTCTAGATTTTCTGGTCCCTCTTCTTCACTGGCTCAATCTCAAGCTTCAGTGATGGATTCATCAGCTGTCTCTCACACCAGGACTTCCTTTTCAGCCCCCAGTCCTCTCTCAGGAACTTTTTTTCTTATGCCTCCAACACTGGGTGGGGAATTAAGGCTCATTCTACCAGGGTTGTGGCTTCCTCTGGTGCTTTTTTTCCTTTATAGATTTAATACCAACTCCATCTTTGAGGCAGCTACTTGGACTTCTTTGCATACTTTTACCAAGCATTATAAGTTGGATATGGTTTCCAGGGCTAGAGCCAGATATGTTAGGGCTGTCCTGCATGGCTTTCTTGAGGGCTCTGCTGGACCCCCCCCCCAAGTTTTCTCTTGAGCTTTTGTACCCTCCCTAGTGTAATGAATACTGCAACAGTGATATGGAAGGACATAGTACAGTTGTTTAATATTGCACCATAACAGTAGATGCCTCTTCCCTTCACTGCTGCAGTATTGCTCCCTCCTCCTGCTTTTTCTTTTTCTGCAAATGTTCCTCTTTTACTCGTTGAACTGTTGTTCCTCCTGGGGCTCTTCAAGTCTGAGGAAGGTACATCTGTACATTATTATTATGCCCTATGCTGTGAGAGGGGAGCTTACGTGTGTTATATGACATCCCCATTGCAACCTAAGGATGTTCTTCATCTCACATTGCTGCAGTCCTTACACTTGGGTAGTCCGCTGTCCACGGTCGGCCCGAATATCAAAGTATAAGGCTGATCGCCGGTCAGGGCATTTAACTGACGCCAGGACGCCAGGGTACAAATGCGCATGACCGACCGCGCCATATCCTCAGTCTTTTGCCGCATGGTCCGATGCAGAAGCAGCATTGCAAGTGCGGTTGGCGTTCTGAAATTTTTCGATTTAGAAGTTTCAGACCGAGTTCAAAGTTGGCTAAGTACCCGTTGGGGAATATTTTGTTTTTCTTGCCTCAGTCATTTACCGGATGTCAGAAAAGTTAATAATTGCATTTCTTGTGGGAAACAGATACCATAGAGATTATCATACTTTGTGTATTCCTTGCTTAGGCCTGAGCACGACGTTGTTGGCTGTCGCTCTTGTGCTAGATTTAATAAACACACTATAAAGAGAAGGTTGGATTGTGCAAGATTAGTCTTTGGGAAGCGGTGCAATTATAAAATGCCGCCGGATGCTCCGACGCTTCCTCAAGAAGCGCAGGACAAGACAGTTAAGTTTAGGCTAGAAGAACCGCCTGTATCGGACGCGGTTCTTTAGAGGGTGTCGGTGGAGCCAGTGGCTCCGGAGATTTCTTTGTGTTCCCAGAGTGAGACCTTATTATTGCAAGATGTGGCCTCTCAGGAGGCAAGTCAGGCTGAGGGGCTTCTCAGGTTACTATACCCTCCCTTCCTAAGGTGGCTAGGCCCTCTCCTTCTGTTACTAAGGCTTCTCCCAGGGCAGGCCAGGTTTGGCTTCAGTTGGTGTTACCCCTAGCTCTTCAGGTACTATGCCCAAGAAGCATATGCTTAAAATGGCAGAAGATTTGATTACTTTGATTACTTTGATTAGGGTTCTATGCCCCTCCTGCTAAGAGACCTAGGGTGGAGCCTGAGCTGGGGGTTTTGAGCAAGCTTCAGATGTTTCAGAGTCTTCGGCTGAAGACTTGCAGGAGTACTCTCCTTATTCTGATTCTGATGTGGATGATTCTACTCCTTCTGCTACTCCTCCTGAGGATTTTTCTTTTCAGAAACTCTTCATTCCATGAGGGAGCATTTTAAGTGGGAGGGTCAGGACTTCTGATTCCAGGAAAAGGCTTAGGAATTTCTGTTTTACCCCAGCATAGGCCTTTGGCTATACCTCCTGTTTTGGATGTAGTGGAAGATGTTTTACAGAGGCTTCTCTTAATCCTGATTCTTTGCCTCCTGCTCCTGTTAAGCCGGATAGGTATTACAGGGTGCCTGAAGTTCACAAGTATCTTTTAAGAGTCCTAGGGCAGACCCAGAAACTATTAGCCAGGGGCCTAAGGGTGTTAAGGCTTCTGTTGTTAAGAATCCGTTCCTACAGATAAGGAGGCTAGGGCCTTGGACAGATGGGGAAAGAAAGTTTATACTTCTTCCACTCTTGCTATAAGGGCTCTGAATTGCCAGTTTCACATGTTGAAATACCAAAACTATCTCCTTTCACAATTGAAGTCTAAGGTTGATGCTCTGGCAGTTGGTATTGATTGTAAAGAGTTGCAAGATTTAGTCCATGTTTCTGAACAGGTGGGTAAGCATTCTTTGCAATGTGGTTTTGATGCTGTACAGGCCTCGCCTAGGGTGGCTGCCACTGGGACTGTTCTTCGCAGGCACGCCTGGCTGAGGGATCAGAATTTGTCTGAACATGTTAAAACAAGGATTTTAGATGCTCCTTTACAATCTGACGTGTTGTTTGGTCCTCCTGTTGAGACAGTCTTAAAGAAAATGGAAGACAAGGCTAAGTCTATGCAGACTGTTAAAGATTTTTTGCAAGTCCAGCCTCCAAGGTTTAGTAGAAATTGGCCTACTAAGGGGTGGACGTATCCTTCTTATGATTCCCAGTCTAGGGGTAGATCTAGACGTGGTAAGGGCAGAGCTCAGGGCTCTTTCAGGCCTAGAACAGGGAGTTCTCCTGCACAGGCTTCAGGTGAGGGCAGGGGTCAGTCCTTTCGTAAACAGACCCAATGACCTACCTTTTCAGCTGCCAGAGCCTGCTCGTCTGGCAGCACCTTTAGGAGGAAGGTTGGCACTTTTCAAAGAAAATTGGAGTTTAATTACCCAGGACAGATGGGTATTGGATATCATACGCCACGGCTACAGGTTTTATTTCCATACCTTGCCTCCTTTCAGAGGCATGCCAGACGCCCTCCTCAACAAAGAATAGAGGCTCACAAACAGGTTTCTCTGTTGCTCCAACTAGGGGCCATACAGCCGGTCCCTCTGCCAGAAGTGGGCCTAGGATTTTATTCTCACTGTTCCTAGTACCAAAGAAGGGGAACACGTGGAGACCAATTTTGGATTTATCTATCCTCAACACTTATCTGGACATTCCCAAGTTCAAAATGTTGACGTTGCAGCAGCTTTTACCTCTGCTGGGCAAAGATCATTGGATGGTAACTTTGGATCTCAAGGAGGCTTACCTTCATGTTCCTATCAGACTCAGTTGCAGAAAGTATCTGCATTTTCGAGCTGGGACTTCTCACTATCAGTTCTCTGCATTGCCCTTTGGCTTATCTACTGCACCCAGAGTGTTCACGAAAGTTCTGGCTCCAGTGATAGCTTTCTTCAGACTAAAAGGAATACAGATCTATCCTTATTTGGACGACTGCCTAATTCTGGCTCAAGGAAGGGAAGAGCTTCTTCGTCATTTGGAATATGTGATAGCAGTGCTAAGATGCCTAGGGTATTCTGTGAACGAAATAAAGTCCAGTCTAGTACCCTCTCAAGACATGTGCTTTCTGGGTGTGAGACTGAATACAGCAGCCCAGATGGCCTTGTAACCCCGGACAAACAAAAAAGTCTCTCCCTTTACTTCCATCAACTGTCTCATCAGTCCGGGCTGACTGCAAAGACAGTCCTTCAAGCCTTAGGGTTCATGGCATCTTGTATTCTGGTGCTTCCCAATGCCAAACTGCATATGAGGAAGCTACAATGGTATCTCAAAATGTATGGACACAGCACTGCCAGGATCTGGACACTGTCATTCAAATAATACCTTGCATTCAGAAGGAATTTTTGTGGTGGGCTCAGGAATGTCACCTAAACAAGGGACTCTCTGTGACCCGGCCAGAGGCAAGTCAGATTTTAACGACAGATGCCTCAGACAAAGCTTGGGGAGCTCATCTGAATGGAAAATGGATACAAAACAAGTGGCCTGTCAGACTACAACATCTACATATCAACCTGAAGGAGATGTTAGCAGTCCAGTTTGCATTAATAGCTTTCAAGGAATTCCTTCTTCCAGGACAGGTGTTGATACTAACAGACAACACAACTGTCATGTGGTACATCAACAAGCAAGGGGAACGATTCTTATCCTCTATGCAGGCAAGCAATGATTTTGTGGGAGACTGCTCTCAGTTTACAGCTCAATCTTCAGGGCAAGGTTTCTGCCAGGAGCACAGAACTCCTTAGCAGATGTGTTGAGCAGACTATGGATCCCCACAGTGGAAATTGGATCCTCATGTATTTCAGAAATTGACAGTGTCATGGGGAACTCCAGACATAGATCTGTTCGCTTCTCCACTAAACCATCAGCTGCCAAAGTTTTTGCACGAAAAGGTTTCATCCCACAGCTTGGAGAGTGGATGCTCTTTCTTTCAATTGGAGCAATCTTCATGTGTATGCCTTTCCACCTCTGCCTCTCCTCCCAAAGGTACTTCTGAAGGTCAGACAGGACAGGCCAAGGATGATTTTAATAGCTCCAGATTGGCCTCGACAGCACTGGTACCCATTACTAAGAAGTCTAGTACGGAAGCCTCCATGGCCTTTGCCTTCGATTCCACACCTGTTGTCACAGGTGGACAGCCATTTGCTCAATGTCAAGCTTCACTCTCTGCACCTAACAGCCTGGCATATTCTGTTTTAAACCATAATGGGCCTCCACTTCCTCAGCAAGTTTTGAATGTTCTTTTGGAAGCTAGAAGGCCTAGTACAAGGAAAGTGTACGCTGATAAATGGAAGAGATTTTTATTTTGGAGTACAGCAAAAGATTTTGATGTTTCTGAGCCTAATTTGTGTGTGGCTCTTCAATATCTTACTGAGTTACTAGACAAAGGTTTGTCTTTCTCTTCTATTAAAGTTCATGCTGCAGCAATTTCAGCTCACTATGATTGACCACCATTGTTTTCTCATCCTTTGTTCAAGCAATTTCTTAGAGGGGCAAAGAATATAAGACCCCCACGAAGAGCTCCTACTCCTGCTTGGGATCTCAATTTTGTGTTAACTCACTGTACAACCTTTTGAGCCTGCAGCTACTGCTGAGTTGAAATATTTATCATGGAAGATATTCATACCTCCGGATGGAATATTGAACCGTCAATCAGTGGAGCCGAAGTCACAACACTTTCTGACCTTTTTCCTTTCTTTGTCCTGGGTTTTGAGGAAGATTTGGTTTCAGTTGGATTGGGAGTTGCTCAGGGCTCTAGGATTCATGGCTTCCCCCATTCCTATAGCTAGATTCCATATAAGAAAACTACAGTGGTTCCCAAAGTCAGTACGACTCCAACATGGTCATTCTCTAGATTTTCTGGTCCCTCTTCTTCACTGGCTCAATCTCAAGCTTCAGTGATGGATTCATCAGCTCTCTCTCACACCAGGACTTCCTTTTCAGCCCCCAGTCCTCTCTCAGGAACTTTTTTTCTTATGCCTCCAACACTGGGTGGGGAATTAAGGCTCATTCTACCAGGGTTGTGGCTTCCTCTGGTGCTTTTTTTCCTTTATAGATTTAATACCAACTCCATCTTTGAGGCAGCTACTTGGACTTCTGTGCATACTTTTACCAAGCATTATAAGTTGGATATGGTTTCCAGGGCTAGAGCCAGATATGTTAGGGCTGTCCTGCATGGCTTTCTTGAGGGCTCTGCTGGACACCCCCCCCCCCAAGTTTTCTCTTGAGCTTTTGTACCCTCCCTAGTGTAATGAATACTGCAACAGTGATATGGAAGGACATAGTACAGTTGTTTAATATTGCACCATAACAGTAGATGCCTCTTCCCTTCACTGCTGCAGTATTGCTCCCTCCTCCTGCTTTTTCTTTTTCTGCAAATGTTCCTCTTTTACTCGTTGAACTGTTGTTCCTCCTGGGGCTCTTCAAGTCTGAGGAAGGTACATCTGTACATTATTATTATGCCCTATGCTGTAAGGACTGCAGCAATGTGGATCTTCGAACATCTACATTTATGGTAGGTACAAAACTGTACTTTTGTTATACTGGCTGGATGTTGGGCTGTCTTAGGGCATCCCTAGTATAATGAAGTCTGAAGCTCAAATGTATGTCATTTAGTGACTTCAGTCCTCAGTGATTTGCCAGAAATCCAAAATTTTTATGAGGAACAGTCCAGAAATCTGGTCATTTGAGAGGTATGATGCTAAATACTATCTTATTTCCATAACATTCATAACAACAAGCAAGCAGGTGTACACATGCACACATTCAGCTCTCATACTACACAACTGGTTATTTGGGGTGGGGGTACAAGAGGCCATAGTGCTTTCATAAAACTAATTAGCTTACCTTTAGTACTGCTAGGTAGATTTGCACTTAGCCAGCACCGTCAAGTTTCAGTAGCTAGCAGTAGGTACTAAACAGCTTACTTAAAATTGTAATTTAAAAAAAAAAAGCTGCCATACCCTATTAAACTGCAACAAAGGTGTAGTGCCTATCCTTGAAATATGGTACAGTATGAATTTGCAAGGCATTGTGGGAACTTAATTGAGCTTTCTCAGGAGTAAACCGCTTGGAGAGACCTAAAAAGAAATGAGAATAAAGAAGTGATTTTTTTTTGAATTTTTAAAATATTTTTCCAATTGTAATGTATTTTTCTCAGAGTACATGTGCTGAAAGTTATAGGTATGGGGGCTGCACCTTTTATTTTTTATTTATGTTACAGTATTGCCAAGTGTAAATGTTGAAGCTGTTTTTCAAAGTTCACAGTCATGGCACTAAGTATTTTGGCAGGTGGGGTTTTGAACTCTGCTGCCTGCACATGCGTGGTTGTGCTACTCTCCAAAACATTGCTGCTTATATATGATAATTCTGAGATCAATGTTCCTCTGAAGAAAATACTTTGAGGTACCCCAGCCCAGGCTTTATGTCTTCCTGTTAAAATAATTGGATTTAGTGTCCCTGCAGTGCAGAAATCACCCACACATACAATGAAATGCAGACAGTACTCTCCAGCAGTAACTCAAAAGGGATTTTCTCTGTCTAGGTGGATTGTGGTGCATTAACCCTGTTTTGGCTGGCACTCAGAATCATACTCATAACAAAAGAAATGCACCTGTGAACCAGGACATGCAGAAATGTGTATACATGGCATTGAGCAACCATCTCCTTCTGTTAGGAGGGAAAAACAATGTTAAAGCATGCAAAAAAATTATTTGCAAAGCACCATCATTAGAAAGTGGTTATTGTTAAACTCTACCTGTTCCGGCATAGATTCTTGTAATGAAAATAGGGGCAGTCGTAGCTGAATTCCTTTAACACTGTGTACAGAATTTTTTTTGGTAGTAAATCTAAGTACTAGGCTAGCTGCCCTTGTGGGCTATTTCCTGCCTAACCAGTTTCCCTTTTTTGTGCTCAAAATTACCTATCCCATTTGGATCCCATGGTTGATCATTGTATATTACCCTAATGAGAATAACTGGGATCATACCATGGATAATTTGAGGGTACACATGCATAGGATAAAGTATGTAGGAGCTGCATCAGTCCATTAGTAGTACAGGAGCAGTCCTGGGGTACATGTTCTGTTTCCCATCCATAGATATAACTTGTGCTTGAAAATGATGAGGAATGAATTTTGTTTTATGTGGATGGGGGATTCTGTTCCATAGCAGTGGTATCCTATGTGAAGTATACCAGCACCTCCAACCATTCTGTTGATGATGCAGGAGAAGTTTAAATCCCTAGACTGAGTATTTTTGATGCCATTTGACATGCTAACATGTAGTAAATCCATCAGTAATGCATTGAAAGATGCCTTATATCATGCACATCTCATCAATCCACATTAACTGATTGTGCAGCTCTGTTGTCGCTTATTTAAAAAGCAACCCATATGTCTTCAAAAATTAAACATTAACTTATGTAAACATTAAAAACTACTCAGTCATTAGTATTTGTCTCCAGAACTACAGTATTGCTTCAGTTAATAGATTTATATTAATATGTAATTTTATGTTTAAAATGAATATCACTGTGATTTCTTGATAGTTACACTGATAGTTGTAAGGAACATGTGGAAACCTTAAAATGACAATGACTGAACTTTCATGGGCGGACAGATCAACAAACTGAAATATATTGTAGATAAAGGCTGTAGACTTGCATAGGTAGTGTATCGCATATGCTTTTGAAACTCAAGAAAGGTGTCTAATCTTGATATTAGAAATAAAATCCATGGTCCATATAACTGAGTCACATCATGCCTCTCCATTTATTTATTTTTTTTACAGGTATTGTCCATAATAGATACGTAACATTCACAGTCACAAATGGGTTACATAATCTCAGCATATTGTAACAGATATATACTGCATGGTATTGAGAAGGATCATTACAAGTGTGCATAGGATTTGAGATGCAGTCTAGAGAGATGTTGTGATGGGGATAATGTTACTGCACTATTCTTAGAGATAGGTGGATAACTGCATTATTAGAAAATAAGAAATGTCAGTCAAGAAAGTGACAAGAAAATCTATACTAATTATTCAGACTGCCATTGTTACATAAAAATTAAACATGCAGTTAAAGGGGGGAAAATATATAATTATTGAGTAAGTTAGAAGATTTGATTTCAGAGTCTCTATTACTTGAGATTGATGTCTCTCAATATGGATACTTGGATGGAATTTACTTAAACACTGAAGTCATGTCGCAACAAAATCATGCTACATAAAAATCAGTGTCAAATTTATGTGAAAGTTATCTGTAGATATAGATAACTTTATGCACATAAGTATATTTGATATATGTTCTTTTTTTTGACAGACATTGAGAAATATAATTTAAGGGCTTACTGTAATGTTAAATTTATAACTAATCATGCTGAGAGTTATAACACTCAAATGATCTAATTCTCACACTAAATCTATTAGAATAATTTAATTACTATGGTGGAGCTGAACTAATTTTGCTTCTACTGTTATGCAGAATGACTTTGCTAGATTTACTATTTAAGTATGGAGTGTTCTACTCCATGGAGGGAAAGATAGACTTGTTTTATGTTGGATTATTTTGTCTTACTCTGGTGCCTACAAAATCATTTGACTGAACTACAGTACCATTATAAATATCTTGAGTTTTAAAATTATTCCTTAGAAATAGATGGATTATCATACTAGTTGTCTCAAGAAAGTCTTACACTATCTTTTTTTTAAGTTAAAAAAATGACACAAAATGTATTTCAATTAATGTAAATGAGTTAAGTAATGGTTGCAAAAGGAATAATTTCTACAAATGTATAAAACTATTTTCTTCACAGGTAATATTTATTCAAGAAACATTTTTTAACAGATGATGTAGGCAGACTTAATAATAAACAGTATACAGTTATAGCTAATTCACTCAGAAAAGAAGAGGAGTAGCCATTCTTTGGAAAAATACACTACCATTACCAAATATTCTCAACACATATAGTGATGACAAAGGAATGTTCTGTTTAGTAAATCTACAAATCAATTTAAGGATATATTAATTTGTCAATATTTACTGGATACTAGGAATGGGTGTTAAAACTGCCAAGCTTATGTTGGATAAGCTATCACAATACTCAAAGGGAAGCCTTATCTTGGCCTTAGACTTTAATTGTACTTTTAATGATAAAGAGATAAATGCTATAGGGAAGTGAAAAATGTTAGTCATAGCAAAAGCTTTAATAAAGGATACAAATTACTTTTTAGCCAGTGACTCTCTCTATTTTACACACCACTCTAGACATGGTACTAACTAATCTTGTTTCTAATGATTTAATCACTAGTTTAAACAATTTTAAAATAGTTTCTTGGACCATAATGCCATAACTTTTGAACTTACTTTGAACAATAATAAAAAAAAATGTTCATATTAAAAGAATTCCAGCCTATATCCCTAACATAAAGGATTTTAAATAATTCTTTAACAAGGAAATTGAAACGTATGGAATTTAATAATACAGAGGAGGTATCAGAAGTATATATATGGGATGCTCTTAAATATAACTTAAATGGGAAAATATTAAATTGGTACACAGAAAAACAATGAGATAAGGACTTCATGGACTTGCAACAAAAATGGATAGATTAAAGCTGGAACAACAAATTAGTAAAAATAGCCTGTCAAATGAAATAATCTGCAAAATAAATATTTAGAAATTATAAACCATAAAACAAATATAATTTTAGAAAAAATAAAACTAGTGAATCACATAAATCCAAGATACTGGCATAAAATAGCTACTTGAATGAAAGCAATAATCAAAACAAGACACACAAAAGAATTATATAGTGAAGATGGAAAGAGGAAAGTCACAGCAATTGAAGATATTCTCAATGAATTTAGAAGATGTTTTATTAAAATCAACCAAAACAATCCAACAGTGGAACAACAAGAAACAACAAAAGCTTTTATTAAAAAAAATACTAAAAGTAGGGTAACAATTAAACTTAATTGATAAACCCATATTGATGATCGAACTTACAAATCAAATGAATAAACTAAAACTAAATAAAGCCCCGGGAAATGATGGTATAATTCCTGAATTTTATAAACTAACACCAAAAACTGCATTAAATATATTACTGCAAACTTTTCAAACTGTTACAAATTTAGTAAAAGTTCCTCCATCCTGGAGGTACACACTTACCTTGCCCATATTGAAAATGGATAAGGATCCTTCAAAGTGTACCTCTTACGGGTCAATTTTGCTATTAAATGTTTACTACACATTATTCATGGCTATATTAACAGAATTCAACAATTTCTACCTAGCCTAATTCATAATGATCAGACTGGTTTTATAAGCAGCAGAACAATTTATGACAATATCAAAATAATTTTAACTGCACCAACAATATAAAGAAAAATTTAATGTTAGTAAGTTTAGATATCAACAGTGCCTTCAGTACAGTTAATTGGAATTATCTAATGTTAGTATTACAGGAATATAATTTTTTCTATGGATTTTCAACAACTTATACAAAACCTTTATGATAAATCATTAGCTTGTATAAAAATAGGATCTTATGTTTCACATTCAATACAGATAACTAAAGTAACTATTTACTCTGGTCATGGAATCCTTTGTGAATTATATAAGATCAAGTACAGATATAGTAGTACAGTTTGACCAAAATCTAAATTCGAAAATACTTCTATTTGCTGATGATATTTTATTGACGTTGAAAGATAAAAACTATGTTCCAATCTAAATCAGGGTTTCCATTTAATGAGGACACATCTAAAATCTCATGCATAAATACCAATATTTCAGATATATCAAAGAGCTTTTCTAAATAAATAGTCCGAGATAAAACATATCTTGGAATCATATTAACTGAGGATATAAAATAAATCATTAACACAAACTACACCTCCTGTTTAGATAAAATTAAATCTATTCTAAATAAATGGAATAAATTCACATTCACAATAAAAGAAAGATATCTAATACGATGATATTACAAAAAATACTATATATAATCCAGTCATTGGCTTTGGCCATACCAAAACAGTATCTTAAAGAATTCAATACATACATACATACTCAAATTTATATACCATCTCTACAAACCCAGACTAGCACTTAATCATCACTTAGGAACTTTGACACATAGAGGAATAGATCTACCTAACACAGAATTATATTCTCTTTCCATTGTTATAAAAACTATTATTTGTTGGACAAACAAAAACATCCAGGCTAAATGGAAAGACATACATGAAAGCATCTATCTAAAAAGTAATAACATAAAATATGTTGTAAGAATGCAAAGTTCCTATAATCACAGTTGCACAGATAAAAAACACACTCTCCAAAGCCAAGAACACAGCATCCATGGGACCTGACAACATCCCGGGCTGCATTCTACATGAACTACAGAACAGACTGTCACCCCACCTAAGTACCATGTTCAATCATAGCCTCACCTCAGGCTTTGTGCCCACTGAATGGTGCACAGCAACGGTTATCCCACTCCACAAAGGGAGAGCCACCATGGACCCTGAGAACTACCGCCCCATCAGCCTGACAAGCCTGTGGAATGTATCATCATGGAACTTATAAACAATGACATTGGTAATCTCCAAACTCTGGACCCTACCCAGTTCGGGTTTGTAAAAGGCAGATCATGTCTCCTAAACCTGATATACTTCTTTGAAGTGGTCACCAAAGCTGTAGATGAGGGTAAGGTGGTTCACACAGCCTATCTAGATCTTGCCAAGACTTTCAACACCATCCCCCACTCTGGAATTGTAGATAAACTCACTAAACTAGGTATAAATCCCTATGCCACAAGATGGGTTGCCAACTGGCTCACTGTCAGAACCCACACTGTGAAAGTAGCAGACTCTAAATCCAAATTCAGACCAGTGACAAGTGGAGTACCATAGGGTTCAGTCATAGGTCCTCTCCTGTTTGGTATCTACTTCTCTGAAGTACAGGTTAACACAGAAGGTCTTTGCCTAACAAAGTTCGCAGATGACTGCAAACTAGGAGCCATAATCAAAACTCCTAACGATGTGGACATCCTACAAAAGGGCCTCACTGAGACAGATTCCTAGTGCCAAAGCCATGGCCTCAAGTTCAATGCCAAAAAGTGCACCATCATCCCTTTTGGTAAAAACTCTACCCATGAACTACCAACGTAGGTGATAGTCTACTTAACACTGAAAGTGTGATGAGAGACCTTGAGACACAGGCGGACAGTAGTCTCTCCTTTGATAATCACATCGTCACAGTAGTGAGGAAATCCTTCTATGTAGCACACCTCATCACAAAAGGTTTCTCATCCAGGAAAAAAGAGGTCATTGTTCCCCTCTACTCATCACTCATTAGACCCATTATAGAGTACAATGTCCCATTTTGTATGTACCTCACAAGACATCAACAACTGGAAAGGCCGCAGAAATACCTCACAAAGAGGATTACTGGCCTCAAACAGATGCCCTACGCAGACAGTCTAAAAAAACTCCAGCTTTACTTTGTCACATATTGCCTATTCAGAGGCGATCTCTGCCTAACATACAAAGTTATGTCAAGCCCAGAGCTGTTGGACACGCTCCACTTAAAGAAATCCCAATCCCTCCAAGCTACATGCTCTAGGGACCTAAACCTTGTCACCAAAATAAACAGAACATGCTGGAGGGATAGATTCCTGTCCCAGAGACTTCCCATACTCTGGAACAAACTACCTATCTATATCAAACAAAGCTCCTCATTACCTCTCTTCAAGAAAAATCTTGATTGGATGGGGGATAGAAAATTCACCCCGGGGTTCACTTCTGTGGCTCTGCTTGACAGGGCACAGGAAAATAATTTTCTTGGGTGGCAAAAGCCAGGGTACTGTTTGGCTAGGCTTATATAGGCCCAATAGCCTAGTACCTACCTATGAACGACATAATATAAACAACAACTTTCTTTGAATTTTAAAAGACTTTATTTTAGACCAAAACTGTGTGATAAATTCACACATTATTACATCAACAATGAAAAAAAAAAAAGTCCAAAATATTATATATAAAGATGCAGAACATAAAGCATGGTTATTTTTGACATTTCCTATAGCATATGCACAAAACAATATTAACACATTTAATACATACATAATGAATGCTTCTAAAGATAAACAACTAATATATTGATATCAATTTATGAATAAAGAAGAGTTAAATACCTTACAATATATTACAAATAAATTTAACATACAGAATGAGATGTGGCTGGAGGTGCAAAATTGTAGGTTTTACATTGAGAAAAAAAAATAAACTTGGTGCATGCTTCAATTAAAAAAGAAATACTTAAATTCATGGAATTTTTAATATTACTGATGCATCAAGATATCACAGAAAAAAACCTACTATCTAAACTATACAAGAGCAATAAGATTAAGACAAATGAATGTAAAGATAATTTTAGAACTATTAATACTTATCGTAGCAGTGAGAAAAATAGCTTTCTTCTACAGTGCAAACCACAATGTCTTTGAAATGGAAGTTTTTTTTCTTGGAAATTTCTTCATAAAACTTTTATTACTCCACACAAGGTTAAATTTAAGTGTTTAATAAGAAAACAAAATGTTGGATGTATGGATTAGAACTTAAAGCAGACTGGCTGCATGTGATTTATGACTGCAATATAGTTAATGCATTTTGGAAGGATGTTAACTCATTCTTACAGGCATTATTCACTGATAACTATAAACAAATCTTTAATACTCTTCAACACACCAATTCTGTCATGTGTCAAGAAAAACGAATACCCTCTTCTTTGGAGCCTTTTGACTTTTGCAAGAAAAGTGATTACAATAAAATTGGAAAAACATCACACCCATAGTGAAGGAATTTATGAACATTACAGCTGAAGCTTGTCCACTAGAGATAATATTGATCAAAGGAAGAACATCAGCACTTAAGGCATGGGTCAAACTCAAGAAACTGTTAAACAAGTAATTACTAAAGAAACATAAACCGAAATAATAGCTAACAAGATGATTATAAATATTCTTATATGTGTAGACACCTTGTAAATATTTGAGGTTATTTTTATTGTTCAATGAAATATTTGTTTTTATTTAATAATGTAAAATTCATACTTATTGTTAGTAACTTTTTGTTATCAACTTATATTCATTAATGAAAACATTTTTTGAAGAAAAAAAAAAAAAAAAAAAGATGCCTTGTATGCCAGAGACGGGTCACCTCTTAGCAGTCTGAGTATAGCGACACAGCTTTGAGTTAGTCCATGTAGAACATGATGGTTATGCCTTGTATCCTTTTAGTAAGGTATCTCTTTTGGCCATTCCAGTTGTTTGGACAGATACATGCCAAAGGGAGCATTATACTCAATAATTGTCCTAAAGAATGCTGAGTCAAGGGAGGTGGGGGAGACAATGACCATTTGTTTATAAGCTGTATAATATAGATGGACTTTCTTACAACAGTAGACACATGTTGGTCAAAAGTTAGGTCACTGTCCACATAAGTTCCCAAATCCAGAACAACTGGGTCAACTCTTAGGGGCATATTGTTAATGTGGTAGTTCCTTGGGGTAGATGACTTCCCAAAGGATATGATAATGCATTTTTGGCATTTAGTTTTAGACGTGATTTTTTTTACACCAGTTATTTATTTGAAACAATCCTTCCTGTAGGATGGCCAAGTCAGTTGAGGATTCAATAGCTTTGCCTAGCTTACAGTCATCTGCAAACTTAGTCAGCTAGAGCACTTTGGTATTGGCTTTTACTTCAAAAAAAGTAGATGCCAAACAGGAGAGGTCCCAGCACAGAACTCTGAGGAACTCCATTGGTGACTGGTCTCTTTGTGTAGGCAACTTCCTCTGTTTTGATTATCTGCATCATATCTGTGAGCCAGTTGGCAGTCCAGTGGACTAGGACTTGTGACCTAGGCAAGATAAGGATTTCCTGGACAGGGCTAATTCTTCAGAAAACAGTTCAAGGTGAGGTAGCTTGGGAATTATTGTTATGCCAGTGTTCCAAGTGCCTAGTTTGTAAAGCAAAAGAGCAGGTGCACAGAACTTGCACAGTTAAATTGCACTTGATTTGTAACATCCTCACCCCAAATCAATGCCAGTATTACAGGATGATGGAGACCATAGTTCTGGAAAGATAAAAAGCAACATTTTATATGATTATTTAAATAACATTTGATTTTAGAATTATTTTTTTTTTCATTTTGCCTTGAGTACACCTTTCATTCTTAGTAATACATGATACAGCATGAAATACTTGCCATCACTGTCAGCTTCTGAGAGATACTGCTGTTCTCCCCTGCAAATTAAAGTAAAAAAAAAAAAATCATGGAAGGCTCCATTCCAGGTAGTAGCAGACTTGTTGGAAAAAAGTCTACCTAAAAGTAATCGCACAGAATGTTATTTTTGTAAGGATCAGTTACTCTTCACAGACGTCACTTAATTTATTACAGGCAGTGGTAACTATTGTATGTGACAAGTGAATGCACTGTTGTGGCAAGCATAGTGAGCTAAGTGACAGGCAGGCAAAGGAGCACCAGTAACAGAGAAATGTTTACAAGCACAGTAGCACTGCAGAAGTGAAAGCCGTAGCTAAGGATCGACAGTTTATCACTTTAGGTGTGCTGTGGAAAGTCATACTGCTGCTGCTGCTGCTACTGTTCAAGAGCAGCTTATGCTAAGGCCAAGTATGTAACATCCATTAGGACATCATTGGATGTCATTTTTCCATTCAGCAAAATATTTCCAGGTACCGTTATCACATCTATTTCACAAATGGCAGAAATTATGAATAAGATTCACGTCCATCTGATGGTAAGGTTAAGAAATCGGTGCTGATCCAGGATACACAAGTAAACTTTTGAGTTCATATAAGCACTTCTGATGGTCCTTCTGTTTCAGGTGTGTTATACCTAAACAATGATGATGGTCTCGTGTCTATGCCGAGGGCTTAAAAGTTACTCTATTCAACACTTATTAAACCTCCTACTTCCTTTTGTTAAAAGGGCACTGAAAGTTTTAACAGAGCAGAGAAAAAGGTCAAGTCCAGTGTAAGTGAAATATTGTGACATAAGTTTTGTAGTCATTTTCCAGCATGAAGGAAATGCTTCCTTAAGAAACAACATAAAGTTGACCAAGCATATCAAATCTAATCAGGGAATTAAATAAAAAACTTACTACAAAAATAAATGAGGCGGTTTAAAGCCTTCTGTATGTCCCTCACCATCCTGAATTTTAAATAGTTCCACCATTCTCTGCACAGATCACCTTTTCTAAATACAGATGAGACTTACAATAGTAAAACTGAGGTCTGACTTTAGAGCAGCAATGATGCATTAGAAGTAAGCCTGTTTGATACAGAAAAGGGCTGTCAGTTCCACTTCATTATCCTTGTAATGCAGTGCCAAGCTGAACTACTACATTTTTCTCTTAGTGAAAGAGCATCTGCACAGTCATTGGTCCCAGTCTACTTTAATAATTTGGGAAGTTATATTTTTTCCTTTTTTACCACATTGAGTAATTGCCTTTTCCAGCACTTTCTCCATCCACCCTTGTGTTGCAAGTCTGCAGTTATATTTGTAAGTCTTCTATGACCATTGTACGCCTTAAGCCATTTTTTTCCTGAGTACTCCCTTATTAACTAATTCTGCCTGTAGGCAGCTAATTTAGGTACCATATTTACCTAGGTCTTAGTACAGAAATAGCTGTTACTGGGGGGTCAATAGCAACAGTAAAATATTCTGTAAGAAGGTTGTATAAAACTCTTGCAAAGAGAAAAGGTAGAGATTAGAAAATAACAGGAGTTCCCAGTCTTCCAAAGAATTCTCAAAACTGCAGGAGCTAATTGAAAGATGAGTTTCTGTGAATTTTTGCTCTTAGTCTATAGGCCCAGACTTGGTCTCTGAAGGGGCCAGTCTATAGGCCCAGACTTGGTCTCTGAAGGGGCCACAGACGGAACTTTTATACATCCTAATCCCATTTTTTCTGTAGAAGCTGAGCTTGTGTCTACCTCCTTTTTATCTAGTGCACTCACTGTTACAGGTTTCAATGTTACATGCAGGTTACTGCTGTTCAATGCTTGAAGGTGTCAGTAATGCATGGTTACACCAGTGCTGTTTCTAGAACAGTCTTAGTTGTACCAGATGCCGCTGTTCAGACATCAACTTCATGGATAATTCCACAGATGCTGCTTCAACTGATATTGGATGTACTAGTTTCTTATTATTAGATCCAATGTCTTTTTCATCGGATTCATTAACTGTGCTATCAGATCTGACCACATCAGACCTTGGCACTTATCAAGAGTTTGGATCCAGGGCTTTGACTCCTTACCTACCTATAATTCCTTTTGGTCCCTGGTTACTTCAGATCTTCTGTTTCACTTGATCAGTCCAGATGTATGATTCAAAGGCACTGCATTGGAGTTTACTTGATTATTTTTTATTATATTTCACAAAGGTTTTACTTCTTAGGACTTTTTCTAACTATCCCTTCTGATTCATTTTTTTTTACTGTGTTCTGACCCCTTTTCCTCCTTTTTCATTAACTTGTTTTGTTCCCTGTGTTAAAAAAATTATATGTTATACTGTTTACTTCTCTTCTTATAGGATTACTGGATTTTTGATTAGCAGTGTCCTGGGCTTAACAGCGTTTGTTGTTCTGGTCTTTGTGTGTGTGGTTTTGTCCTTTTTGGTAAGTCATGTCTGACAACAATTCCGGATGTAAAGAAAAATACACAGCTTGACTACACAAGGTACCACTCCAAGATCCTCAGTCCCTTTGTGTTTTTATTGTCTGGGGTGGGGGTGGCTGATGCATTTAGATGCTGATTGTGAAGCTTGTGGCACTTTCAGGATCAGGGTTTACAAGGTCATCATGACAAGCTAGTTTTGAAGGGCCTTCTTCCTTCGCAAGCAGGAGGATTTGGCCCCTTCTACTTATGAGACATCATCTCCCTCTTCTAAAAAGTCTGAAAAACAAAAGGTTTCCAAGGAGAAGGAAAGGGAAAAAAGAAAAAAAAATAATTACAGAGAGAGCAAAAACAGAAGGTTGAAAAATCCAGAAAAAGGTCTATGGACTTGTTGGACCAGTCTGGCTCCAAAAACCCTTGGATCTTCCACCTTTGGAAGTTCATTGGATCCATTCACCATTGCCACCCTTTGTTTCTCACTGGAGTCAAATAGCCTGAGGCTCCACTCGGTTTTCTTACTAGAGAAACATCAACGCTCATCTTGACTACCACATCAAGGAGTCTGTCAGAAGCTGACATCAACAGGATGATGTGGAAGTTTCTTTGGACACAGATCCAACTGGGAGTCCTCCCAGTGCTTACCCCATTGTTGACTCCGGGCATGGTCCCTACTACTTTGGCATTGATTACTTCTGTTCTGGTCTGACTTTCAGATCCTATTTTCTTCCATAGAGCATCCATGTAAGAAGGGCATTTTATATTACTCCTCTCATAATTAAAGGCATTGCCTCCAGAAAAAAAGAGGTTATAAACAGGTGCTGACTTTGTGGGAACATGGGTGAAATTCTTGGCTAGGCTTATAAGGGCCTCTGAGTCAATATCCTAGTATCATCCTATGAACCTATACCCCCCTGTACTCTTCCCTCATCAGGCCAATAGTAGAATACAATGCTCCCTTTGGTATGTTTCTTTCCAAACACCTGCAGCAATTGGAGAGACCACAACAGTTCCTTACAAAGAAAATTCAGGATCTTTAAGATCTGTTTTATGTGGACAGACTGAAATCATTGTCACTTTACTCTGTGTTGTACAGACTGCTTAGAGGCAACATGTGCCTTGCGTATAGTGCAATCTCTGATCCATCTTTAATGGAAATGCACATACACAAGTCAAATGGCACAGTGGTCACTCGTTCAAAGGACCTTAACTAGGTATGTGACATCAGCAGAACTTGTTGGTGAGACACATTTGTCTCACAGAGATTGCCCCATCTTTGGAACAAGCTTCCTATTCATGTTAAACAAAGCCCCTTGTTGGCCCTATTTAAGTGCAATTTGGACGATTGGATGGTAACTGGACATTTACTTGGTGAGTTCCACCTGTGTCCCTCTTGGACAGGGGCAATTAAGTGCTAATTTTAGTGTCTGCTTGAACCAGACACACATGGAAACATGGATTGAACTTGGCGCTTGGTGAGGTTTTCCCTCACCCTGTCTTGACTCCAGCCATATCTGAATGTAAGTCTTGGGGTCAGAGTTGACTCTGAAGTTTTCAGAGCCATCCTTGCCCCTTGATGCTTTGGCTCTGGTTAGCTCTGTACCATTGCTGGTCTCCAAGCAGAATCAGATCAAAACCGGGGACATTCCATACCTGTCCTCCTTGAGTCAAAGGACACTGTTTTAGCTTCATTTTTGGCTTCTGCTTTGGAGGCAGTTGAGAGGGTTTTGTCCAGGTCAGGAGAGTCCCAACCTCTTGTGGATCCTGTTACCATGTCCACTCATTCTGTTTGACAAAGATAGTCAGCCATAGATGATCTACCTTGGCAAGCTTCCCTTTCAGTTTTAACCCTACCCCAGAACCTCTATGGGGAAGACACTTGGACTCCTGTACAGAGTCTGTTACAGAAGACTCAGATTTCAATGAAAAGGAGGGTTCCTCATGATCCCCTCTAGAAGATGTCCCCTTTGGAGACATTGAGGAGTTGATGAAATAAAGATGGAGTTTATCCACTGAATCCCCTCCGCAGAGGAGTCTGTCTTCCTCTAAGCAGTCAGAGCTGGCTCTTCTACCTCCTGGGTGGTCCCACCCACTGACAAGCTAATAGACCTGATCTCTCAATGGGCTTAGACATAACCTGCTGCAGTGGAGCTGATCCCAAGTAAGCCAGATAAGATCTTAGTGGCCCCTAGGAATAAATCCCACTAGAACAAGAATCCCTTATTTGATGCCATGGTTGTTATGGCAGCCACAAGAAAGGAACTCTAGGAGGATATCATATCTGTTTATCCCTCTAAATAGACAATCTGGGGCATTGGACAGACATGAGGAAACATATTCACTTTAGCAACATTTGCACTGAGTGCTAAGTTACTTGTCTCATGTAACTAGCTTCTGGAGGGACTTGATGAAGGAGCTGTCAGACTCCCTCTCTGGTAACCTGTCTGCAGATATGAAGAAGTCAGTGGAGTTTTGACTATGTATCCTTCAATTTATGGCTAATATGACCATGCATTTGCTTTCTAATGCAGCTGATACCCCAGCAAGGATAACAGGCACTGGCATTGCCCTTCATCAGCATACTTGGATGTGCCTATGCAATTTCACTGATGGCTTTGAGACCTTTATCAATGATCCCCCTGATGGTTTGACCCTCTTCAAACATAAGGTAAAAGAAACACTTACCAGAAGTGAACAGGAAGGTTAGCCCCTATCTGCAGTTTTCATACATTTTTCCACCCCAGAAAGGAGCTTTTATTGAAATTAAAAGGGTGGAAAGACATTATGGTTTAGAAGGGTTTTGGCTACAACACGTCTGCTAATAGACCCCCCCCCGGGCATAGGGGGGTTAATTTTAATAGATGTCACCCCAGGGGCAGAGGTGGACTGCAAAACTAAGGGTTTAATGTTCTTTTATGGAGAAACCCTTCCAACATTCCTGCACAATTGCCCAACTGTTACACTCTGGAGGCAGTTGGGGGGATGCTTCTCCCTGCATTCTCAAGCCTGGCAGGCCATTACCCACGATTCCTGAGTACAGAGGATAATGACTAGAATTACGTTATTCCCTTCATATCCCCTTTTCAGAAGAGGAAGAGAATTCCTAACCATTCCACCCCGTCAGATGGAATTGGCAGCAACAGCAGAGGGAGCAAAGCTGCTAGAAAAGAGTTATCTACCTAGCACTGCACTTGGGGGTTACCGTCAGTCTTGTCAAGAGCCAGATAGAGTTCACCAGATGCCACCTAGACTCAACTACTCAAATAGTCAGACTGCCATAATCCAGAATCCTGTTTCTGCATCAGATAGCTTCAGGGGGTCTTCATCATTCCAGTCACTCAGTGAGACATATTCTTCTTCTGCTGCTGGGTTCATTTGCTGCTTCGATCACTTCAGTAACTCAGACAAGATTTTATATGAGAGTCTTGCAGTGGACACTCAGTTCAGTGGTCCTTGATACCTCACGCCTTTCATTCACCAGTACATATCATGCTAATATGCTGAAGACACATCAGTGGGTGGCTGACCTCGCCTGTAGTGTCATGGTATTAATAAATCTCCTGTCACTACTGATAGGCAACATAACTACTGATGTTTCTTTTATGGGCTAGGGGAGCATTTCAAAGGGAAGATGGCTCAAAATTGTTGGTCATCGACAGAGGCCAGACTTTACATCAATGTGGACAACATGGCAGTAGTTTTGTCTGCTGATAAACCTGTTCATATCCACTCTGCCAGGAAGCCATGAGGGTGTGGTAGTGGGCAATGCCTTCCTGATGCTTTCTAGTTGAAAAGCATATCCCAGGGACTTCCCCTGTTTTGGTAGACAAACTGAGCAGGTATGTTTTTCTGCCCCATGAGTGATCCCTCAGTCAGTCAGTAGCGACATTGTCTTTCAGTCACTGGGGCCAACCTTGCTGCGATCTTTCCACTTTTTACCTAAACGATAAATGCAGCAGTTACTTTGTCATGATTCCTCCACTGGAACAGTCCCCAAAGGATGCTCTAGTCAACAGTTAGTCCCCTTTATTCATTTACACCCTTCCTTCTGATAAAATTTCTTCAGAAAGCCAGAATGTGCAAGGCCAAGGTTATTCTCATTGCCCCCTTTTATCCCTGGCAGGTTTCGTTCCCCTTTCTCTGGCATCATCCCAAGCATCCTCTGTGGGTGTTGTGTCCGTGTCCAGATCTCCCCTGTCACTGATTGGGTCGGTCTCACTGAGACTTAAAACCCTGAAATTGACCACATGGTTTCTCCAATTTTAATGGTGGCCAGAGATGCTAGGCTGTCTGCTGCAGTCATTCAGATTTTATTGTCATCACAAAATCCAAATACCTGGAAGGTTTACCTTGGCAAGTGGAAAAGATTTATTATATGGGCTTGTTTCAGAGGTTTGGATACATTTTTCAGGTCCTCTTCACTCTATTTTACATTTTTGGCAGAGTTGTTTCATAAAGGTATCCGTTTTTCAACTGTCATAGTTCAGTTATCAGCCATTTCCATTTTCCATGTGGGGCAGAACCAGACTTCTATTCATCATCATCAGCCCCCTTTCTCCCATTTTTTCTACATGGGGTTGGGGTATCGTGTTAACTGTCACCAACTTTCTCGATTCAGTGTCACACTCCTGCCTTCTTCAACACTCTTGCCTGACTGTTGCAGATCTTCTTTCACACAATCCATCCACCTCTTTGCTGGATGTCCTCGCTTCCTCTTACCTTCTTCCTGTCTGTTCCAAATCTTCCTCACCAGATCGTCTTCTGCTTTTCTGCACATGTCCAAACCACCGTAATCTGTTCTCTGATCTTTTCTGCAATTGAAGCTACCTTGGCTTCTGCTCTTATGTCCACATTTCTTCATCTGTCCTACAGTGTGCATCCTACCACCCTTCTCAGGCACTTCATTTGCATCATCTCTAACTTCTTCAACTATTCTGCCTTTACTACCCAGGTTTCTGTACCATACAGTAGTACTGGTTGCACCACTGTCTTGTACATCTTACTTTTCAGCTTCTTTGGTATTCGTCTGTCATAGACTACACCAGATACTCTATGCCAGTTGGCTGGAGCCCCTCTGATTCTAGCTTTGACCTCTTCATTCAGACTTCCCTTCTTCTTAATCACCCCTCCCAGATACTTGAAGCTGTTTACCTGTTCCACTATCTTCCCTTTTATCTCTATTCTCAGCTTATTCTGATTTCCCCAGTTTTCTGCCATTACCACTGTCTTATCTGTGCTTAGTTTCATTCCATGTGCTTTCAATTTTGCATTCCATTCTCCTATCCTTTGCTGAAGTTCTAGATCAGAGTCTGCCTGTAATGCCACATCATCTGCATACAGCAACTTTGTTGATCTGCCCCCTCCGACCTGTTTGCTAATGTAGTCCATCCCCAGTATAAACAGTAGTGGGGTCAAGATGAACCCTGGTGTACACCCACTCACACTGGGAACCCCTCTGTGAGGCCGGACACTGTTCATACTTGAGTCATTGGGTCCTTGTATGTAGCCTGCACTAATTCTACCAATGTTTCTGGGACTTCAAACCACTGCAGTACTGCCCAGATCAGCTTTCTTGGGACTTTGTCATATGCTTTCTCCAAGGCTAGGAATGCCCAGTTGGACTCTCTCTAGCTTCTTCTCAACTATCTGTCTCACTGCAAACATCAGGTCAGTTGTGCTGCATCCTGATCTGAATCCAAACTGCTCATCTCCCATCTTACATTCTACTACTATGCATATCTGTTTATCAATCATCCTCTCCAGAACTTTCATGCACTGTGATAGGAGTTTGATGCCTCTGTACTGCCCACAGTTGTGGATGTCCCCATTGTTCTTGTACACTGGCATGAGTATGCTTATTCTCCCAGTCGTCTGGGATACACCTTTCTCTCTACACTGCTGTGAGTACTCAATCCCTATCTCACCCAGCAACTTTATCATATCTGCGGTGACCTCATCTGACCCTGCTGCTTTCCCTGACTTCATTTTCCTTAGTGCTGTTCTTACTTCTTCTAGGGTGGGCTCCTCCTCTTCTCTCATAGTAGGCCGTTTCTGGGGCAGTACAGCTTTTGTGGGGTTTTCTTCTTTCACAAGCTGCTGGAAATACTCCTTCCATCTGCCTTTGATGTCCTGTGGACTGGTGAGCATGTTTTTGCTGGCATCCCTTATGAAGGGTGTCTAACTATCTTCTTTATCTTTTTGCCTTTGCCTTGCAACCTGATATAGTTTCTTTGTACCACTTACTGATTCACTTTCCAGAAGTTGGTGCATCTGATGCCCTATTCTTTGCTATTGCAACTTCTTTCTTAGCAAACCAGTAGTTCTTCCTAGCCTGGTCAGTTTTTCTGTCTCTCACTTCTTCCTACACTCCTTCATTCTTTGGATGACTTCCTGGATTTCTACATTCCACCACCAGCTTTCCTTATGTACCTTATTTCCATACCTGGCTCAGCCACATATTTTTCTGTAGTCCTGATACATGCTGTTTTAGGCACTGCCATTCTTGTTCAACTCCACCTATTTCCTCCTCCTATTGGGGCACTAGAGCCCTGAGTAATTCCTTGAACTGTTGTACTTTCTCTCCAGTCAACTTCCAGGTCTTCAGCCTGGCCTCTGTTGACCTTAGAGGCTTCTCTGACCACTGCTTCCAGCTGATTGTGGCAACTAGTGGTTTATGCTGTGGGTTGACTGTTTCACTGGGGATGACTTTGCAATCATGGATTCTACCCCAGTGCCTTTTCCTTACTAGGAGGAAGTCTACCAGAGTTACTTGTTGGCTACTCTTGTATGTGATCTTGTGACTGTGTCTGTTTCTGAACCATGTGTTGGCTACTATCGATCCATTTGCCAGACAAAAATCTAGAATGGCTTCTCCTTCTTTATTCCTGTTGCTCCACTCATGTAGACCCAGGCAGTCCTCATATCCAGTCTGTCTCGATATGTGCAGTCAAGTCACACAATATCAACACCAATTCATGTTGGCCTGCTTTATCTAGTATGTCCTGCAAATGCTGTCTGAATGCACTATTTTCCTCACTATCATAACCCTGCTGTGGGGCATTAGCTGAAATTATGAATATTTCCCTATCATTACACTCAAATCTGATTGCTATGAGTCTGTCATTACCTTCTGAACCCTCTCTCACTGCAATTCCTACACCATTTCTAGCCTGTCCCCCTCCAGAGTAGTAGAGTCTGGTTCCCAAGCCAAGTGGTTTTGCTGCACTGCCCTTCCATCTCCTCCCTTGGATACATAGGCTGTCCAGCCTCCTCCATATTATCATATCATCCACTTCCAAGCTGCGTCCTCTCAATGAAACTACATTAAGCGTAGCAATTTTCAGTTCATGTTTGGCAGGTTGGTTGGTTGGTTTTACGTCCAGCTTTTGCTCAACAGAGCTATCCCAAGCTGGGCAACTAGACACCGGCTGGCCAGTAGCTTATTGACCCAGGGCTGCTGGGCTTTATGGCAGGCACACACTGGCCAGTAGGTGCACATACCCCTCCCACCAGTAACAAGGATCCCTGGCATAGGTCAGATCCTCAACCCACTTATCACCTGTAACTACCCTTGCCCATTTTTGGTGATATTAGTCAACATGACTGAATCACCTAGAGCCATATTTTACACCGTCGAGTGGCTAGCCCTTCCATGGCTGGCCGTCTGTGATCTGTGTTCTCCTATCTTGACAACAGTAGATGCCCATAGCGGTTGGTCTGTACAACTCTTCTCCTTTTAGGGCACCATGTAGAATCTGTGCTGCTGCCCACAGCTCCATTCATTGGTGAGTTTGAGATGGAAACACTCAACATGTTTTTTGGACGTGGGAGGAAACCCCATGGAGACACAGGGAGAACGTGAAAACTCCAAACAGCCATTGGTTGGAGGTCAAGATCGAACCTTGTAATTGTGCATGGGAGGCAAAGACCTTAACCATTATGCCAACTGGTCTCTTCCATTGCTTACTAAAAAAATTTCCAAAGCCTTTTTGAAGGGAACCTTTCTCTTATGACCTCTTAATTAAGGATCTGTCTCCCCCTTGGGACATTACTATTATGCTGCAGGCTCTAAGTTGGGATCCTTTCAAGCCTGCTTCTTCAGTGGATCTAAAATTCCTTGGAAAACAGTTTTTTTGTAACAATCTTGTCTGATAGGAGGATTTCTGAATTACAAGCACTGTCTTGTAAAGCTCCCTATCTTCATGAAAGTATGAATTTACTTGTGTTCTTTCTAATTTTCTCAAACAAAGGGGAATATATTCTAAATTTACTGGGTTTTCATTGTCAACTGGGGTTTTATTTACACTGGCTGAAGACTATCAGAAAGTCTGACCAGCGTTTTTCTCATTTTCAAAAGCCAAATTAGGACAAGGGTCTAAAGTAAAGTTGTCCAGGTGGCTTTCTGACTGTATTGTTTTTGTTTATGATGAAATGGGATTAACTTTACCTGACAAACCAAAAGCTCATTCAACTAGAGGAGTGGCTACCTCCACTGCCTTTTTAGGCAATGTTCCCATTGAAGCAGTTTGTTCTGCAGCTACTTGGTCTACAGTTCATACCTTTGTGTTACATTAAAGGTTGGATGAATAATATAGATTTCATACATCCTTTGGTTCCAGTTGTTAAATCAGACAAAAAATACATAAGGTATGAAAGTTGTGTACTTATCATAATGATAGGTCTGTGTTGCCTTGTTTCAGCCTGTTTAACATCCTTCCTGACATCCTCCATCCTAAATTACATTCGGGCTCCCATGTGATCGTTTGGACCTGACCGGGGGGGGGGCTTGTCTTTTGGATAATCTTTCACTGCTACACGTCCATGGTTTAGCTATGTGTGTTAGGCTTGTGATTTTTTTTTTTCTTTTTGAGAGCTATAGTTACAAGCAGGAAAACTTGATCTGAGGTAACTGGGGAATGAGATGGAATTGTGGGTAGGGGAGCAGGCAGAGCCATGGATCCAACTCTTGAGGGAAAAAAAAAGCGCGGAGATCAAATCTGATAGCCCAGTTGTTGAATCAGATGAAACAAAACAGCACTGCTTCAAATTTACAAGGTTACAGACTTGCTGTGGCCAGACTTTTCCTTTAGCCCTGATTAATCTGTCCATCTTACCCCTCAGAACTATACTATACTTTTTTAGTCCTTCTTGGGGTTTTTATTGAACCAAAAAGGAGTCCATCCAAAGGATGAGAAGCTGAACATTAAGTCTGACCAGATTTCTAAGGATTTGGATGAAGAAGATGGAGCTGCTTCTCCCACTTCCCCTCTGTATGATCTTGAGTTAAATGGAGTTATTAATGCCAGAGTGATGTATTTGTGCCATTTTGTCTCTAGAGGAGGATTCCAAAGGTTTGTCTGTTCATGGAGCAGTCCTCTGGTGGCTCAGTCCATACTGGATATTTTCCAAGATGTAGTGGCAGCAAAGTAAGATCCTTCTGACACTATGGAACCTAGTGCAAGAGGGAAGTAAGCCTAATTTTTTTCCTCACTATTTGGTCTTGTGGTCACAGACTCCCGATCTAGGTGCTATTGTGTCTGTAGTTGCCAGTAAGAAGAATCCCAATTATTAGGCTCCTGGCATCAAATCATGAGCTCTGTACAGGTTAAGTAGGTGTTTGCATCTTCCACTGTATCCAAGTGTAGTGAACTGCAGCTCAAATGCTTTGCTTCCAGTGATGCTTTTTGGACTGTAAACTGCAGAGTGCAGAAGAAATGCCTAATGGTGAGCATATGTGGCAGCCTGACTGTCCAGGTGAACTTATGTGTAGGACACGTCTGCCAAGATGGCAGGATCTAGCAGTATTTGTTGCACCTGACTGAGCTTATATCTTTTAGCAAAGATGTCTAAAGCATCCATTAGGGCCTCCCCTTTAAAGCAGCATGACCTACTCTTAAGACTGGACTAGGGTATTCCCTCAAGTCCATAAAAGAAGGTAAACTCTTACAGCCATGAACATAAAATTCCATCCTGAGCATTGATTAATGTACATTGTCAGTATCACTGCTGCAATAATCACTTAGCTGTGGAAAATTACTGCATGTGGATGTCTGCCCTTCTAGTCTGACTTTTGGAGCTTTTGTGGGCATCCTCAGAGTGAAGCAGCAATTTTCCCTTTAGGTGAGGATGTCAGCATAACACAACTAAAAGGAAGACTAGTTCACCGTAGTTTTCTGTCCCTCCCCCTTGCAAGAACTGATCTATCAAAAGTTCATCTGTCTGTTGATTACTTCCAATTGATTTTGAGTCCAATTTATGAATGTTTTATTGCTTTATTGTGTGTGTATGTGGGTCACTGTTAGAATGTCGAAACACGGTTTATCGAAACGTTGTTTCGGCGGACACAATTTAGCAAAAGTGCATTTTATCGAAAATGCACTTTCGCTAAATGGGGAGTGGGAAATTAAAGAAGGCATGCAGTTTGTATGCACCGTTAGTTGTAAATCAACATATAGTGTTGATTTACAACTAACAAAGCTATCGCTGACATCGTGCTACAGTGGGGATAAGGGAATATTCCCTTTTCCTCACTGTAGTGCGATCTCGGAGTGAGAATAATAAAGTAGGGGTGTGTGGGGGGCTTGCCCCCCTGCATAACACTGTTTAAAGGTATTTTTTTTGTTTAATTTTGATTTCTTTAGCGAAAGTGCATAGTCGACAATACGCACTTTCGCTAAAGTGTATTATCAGAAACACAATTCGATGGATTGTGTTTTCGATAATACAACAGTGACCTATGTGTGTATATATATATATATATATATATATATATAAATCATAAAATGTTTTGTATACTAAACTGACCTTTGAAATGAAGGTGTAATTGTATTTTTGAAGTGCATGATATGCCCAGAAAGATTAAATAGTAAGTGCTCAAATGAAAGACCTATTCCACCAATGGGTTATCCATTCTAGTATCTTTTTTGTCCAGAATTGTGTGAACGTTGCACCACTTTTAATAACAACAGACCTGGAATTTAATGACCTCTCTTGAGCATAAGAAGCATGTGGCATTAGATGAGATATTCCTCCTCTTGCAGTATGAGAATCATCCTCCAACAGCCAGAAACAGATGATCTTGCCCATGAAGCGGCAAAGTATTTGGACAATGTAGATGATTTAGCTCCTAGTGGAAGAATCTGTGCAGGGAGCATGAGGTGATTACAATACCATCAGCCCCTTTGAGGCCAAGGGCACTAAACTTGGAGACATTGTTTTTCCTGCTCCCAGTTCTGTGATGCTCCTTTTCAGCACCCCTGCCTATTAATTCTTCAGGAGGCAGACATTGGGATCAAGGTACCAGCTGCTAGCTAGACATCTAGGCTGGATACCCATTGACCAGTTGCAGATAAGGAATGTCCAACCTTTGAAGTTTTTTGCTGCACTATTGGAGGGCCCAAAAGCAGTTGTACTGTAATGGTGCAAGAAGTTCCAGAGGGCCTTATCTTTTACAGAGCAGGGCCCTCATTGTTACTTACAGTTTTGGGGTGATTTGCCCTAAAATGTATTGGTTCAGTTTTAGAGGAAAGCAAGAAAAAAAACTTGCTTATCAAATGATACATAAAAATAAGTGTATACATTCCTCATTCTGAAAGAGGTATGGGCATCTTTATAATTGATTAGATGTGTAGATCTACAGTCATGGCACTGCATACATATCTGCTGACCTCACCAGATCCAAACATAGAGACAGTTTTAAAACATGAGAAGAAATCTAAGATGGCTTTTTTGCTTACTTTAGTGTTAGCATTTCAGTATCAAGCAGGAATGGACATAAAACCAGAAGTAGACAAAACTCAGACCGCAACTAAATGTGCCAAAAAACAAAGGAAATGATGCATGAAGGAGCAGATGTGAAGGAAAGAAGTGTGGAAAAGCCATACCTATTGTGGCAAGTACAGAGATCTTCTGGACCACCTCGTGTCAGCTGAATGGGACAAGAATGGTTAAAGAGAGGTGAATTAAAACCAAAAGATGAAAGGTTAATAATGGTGGTCCAGGATAGTGGACTACATACACAATGGATTACAAAGCCCATTGAATGTGGGAGAAAAAGACAAATGCAGGTTATACACAAAAAGAACTGGAGACCATCACAGATCTTGTTGTTGGGTGTGAAACACTCATGGCAGAGGGCCTGTATAATGAAAGTTGCAATAACGTGGTAAGATTGCTACAACACGGCAATATTTAAGTAGTTGAGAAGCATTGGAAACATGAACCACAAAGCATTGTAGAGAATGATGAAGTTTATATCACATGGGATCACCCACTACCAGTAATTAAAAAAATAGTTGCGAGTAAACCAGATATAGTAGTACACGGGGGGGTATCATTGAGCACTGAAATTGCTACACACAGTGATTACAGTTTCTTATATACAGAGAGGCATAAAGTCATAAAAATGCCAGGATTTGCAGACCAAGAGTAATGTGGAAAAAACATATCCAGAAAATTCCAATAGTAGTTTGAGCAACAGGTCTAATAAAGAATTTACAGTTGTTTCAGTTGTATTTAGACATGTTACCAATACGTGTAATTCCATATGAATTGCAGAATGAATCAGTTCTGGGCACATTGCATGTGCTCTGAAGAGCACTTTTGGCTAACATCAAAAACTGAAACAATGCCAGTTTCATGAACTTTAATCATACCCTGACTTAGGAATGGAGTCATACCTCTCAACTTCTTAGAGCAAGAAATATGGACAAAACCATAAATAATGGGGAAACAAATGCTCAGAAACAGGGACAATTTTTAAATAGTGCCCTTGCAAACTTAGTTGCTAGAATAAAAGGTTTTGCATTAGCATGAATTTTCTTAAGGGTATGAATTCTGAAACTCAAATGCCTGTTATTATTTACTGACTTCAATGTTCAATACATTGCCAATGATTTGACAGAAAACCACAATTTTATGAAAAATGGATAAAAAGTACGAGGCATGAATAGGGTCCATTCCTGTATTAGAAACCCACAAAACATGAAGAAGAAATTAAACCAGAGAGAAGAAGCCTTGATCCTTTAGTCTTTGGGCAGAAATTCTAGGGCCAGATGCCTACTACAATATCTGCATATCTGAGTTCAGGAGATATGCTGAGACGTATTTGGCTACATGGCAGAGTTAATCTGCAGAGCACCCAACCTTCGAACTTTGGTGAAGTGCTCCCAGAAAAGATAAGGGATTCCATTTCCACTTGACTATTCAGCTTCAGACCTAGATGAGGAGGCTGTAGCTTTTGTGTGGCATAGTTTTCCTCCCAG
This sequence comes from Protopterus annectens, assembly GCF_019279795.1. Classification (NCBI taxonomy): domain Eukaryota; kingdom Metazoa; phylum Chordata; order Ceratodontiformes; family Protopteridae; genus Protopterus; species Protopterus annectens. The sequence continues at coordinate 1,789,110,164 of NC_056743.1, forward strand.
ACTGTGATACAGATAGTGAGGATACCATAGCCTCAAAGTTCCCTCTTCAGGAAGATCCTCAATTTAATGAGAGAGCATGTTACATAAACATATGCAGAGGTCTGGGCATCTCATAAAAGGTACCTGCATCTCCTAGGTGTACAGCAGCCTAGGCCTATGACTGTGCCTCATTTTTCATGCATTTGAAGAAGCTTCATTGGAACCTAATTCAGAGACCCCTGCCCCTTAAATGTTCAACATATTCTTTGTAATGCCAGAGACCTGTAAATACCTGGGTAAAAATGCTATGGCCATCCCAGCTGTTGTATTCCTGGATGTAGGTGTAGTTGGTGGACTGAAACTTACACCTGAACCAATCTTTTCTGTTTTAGGTGAGTTGAATAACAGGTGGGTATATGTATGTGTAAATTATACATACACACACTATAAAGGGCACCCTTTCACCCTGCTGCCAATGTAGACTTAAAAGTTTTTGTCATAGAAAATTCTTCTTAATTGCAATAACTCCTACCAGATGAATCTCTGAGCTTCAGGCTTTGTCATGCAGTTCTCCTTACCTCATTTTTCACAAAGATGGGGTTTCACTGCAGACTAATCCAACCTTTTTCCCCTTAGGTGGTCTCTGAGTCAAATTTGAATCATTCTATTTATTTGCTAGTCTTCTCTCTGGATTTCAGTAATAAGTGTGAATACATGCTTCACTGCCCGGACCTTTGTCAGTTGAGATACTTCAAGAAATCAGACCAGCTCTTTATTTCATTTTTCCATGGCTAAGCTTGGTAAACCAGTTTCTGAGATCACTTTCCTGGTGGCTTTCTGACTGCATATCCTTTGTATATACTATTAATGGTTTATCCTTGCCTTTCAAACAAATATTAATTTTACAAGGGCAGTATCTACTTCAACAGCCTTTTTTGGCCACTCTTTTAGATAATATTTGATGAAGAACAACCTGGTTGAACACATATCTTTGTGCCCCATTAAAAGTTTGACATTCAGTCCAGGTCAGGGTCTTCTTTTGGCTCCATTTTATAGAATATTCTCTTAGTATCACCCAGTTAGACTGGCTGGTGACTCTGTCTCATAAGTTGAGATAGGTGGAAAAGACAACATCAAATATAAAAGGGGGACTTACTTTAATGCTCGATCCATGTTGTCTTTTCTCTATCTCAACCATCCATTCCACTGTCCCCATACCCAATTATCAGTGATATTTTGTAGTTCAGACCTCCCAGGCCTTAGTCTTGCTCTCAGGTTTTTCAGGTGGCATATTAAGCAGAGAACAGGTATGGGAAGGGAAAACTACATCTGAGGAGACTTAGGAGTGCAGATCATTATAGGAGGAGAGAGCCAAGAGTCTGAAGTGCTGACATTGGATCTAATAACTCGTAGGTTGAGATGCACAGAAAAAGAAAACACAGATCTTGCATTATGGTAATCAAAACTGTATAAATGGTGCAGCATAATTAGTATAAACCAAGAACCATGCAGAAAAAGCACCACTGAGGATTCAGAATGGTAAAATCAAGGATTTTAATAACAAGATACAAGATTGAGCAATTTCGTCTTTCTAAGGAGACTTCATCAGAATAACCATGAAATCAACCATCAGTTCTTTCATAGTATGCTTCCAGCATTTTCATTGGATAATTAAAAACTTTGACTCATCATTTACAGGATGTTAGAAACAGTTTACCTCCTTTAAAACCGCGAATTGCAGTGGTCCGAGTGCTCATATGAGCGACTCAAAACCACGAAACTGGCAATGTCGACAAACCTTCATGTTCGAAAAACAGCAAATCGAACAGCAGATTTGCTGTTTTTCGAACATGAAAGTCAAAGAAAAAAAAAAGTGTAAGGCAGGGGGGCTGGCCCCAATGCACCCCCAACCCCCCCCTACTTTATTATTCTAACTCCGAGATCGCACTACAGTGGGGAAAGGAACCATTTCACGATCACCACTATAGTGCAATCCGCCCCTGAATGTCGAATGTGCAATGAGCGAATCTCACTGTGCATTCGCTCATTGCACATTTGAATCTTTTTCCGTTCGGCATTTGCAAATCTTGCAGACTGCCTTTCGGAAATGTTCTGTTCACAATTCTGCAATACACGGTTTTAAAGGTAAACCGTTAGAAACACATATACATATAACATTGTAAGTCTATTTATTACTCAGTGAATAAGATATACTTTACTTAAGAAATGCAGATAGGTTATGATTTTTTCAGCCTTCATATTCAAAACTGGTGCTATAGAAACATATTCATTAAGCCCTGGGGAGAGAGTAACACATAATCCAAGTTGCCAGATAAACTCTTTATTGGCCAGTCATCCCTTCCAGTCTCCACCTCTGTCATTAATGTTTATTTTCTCTAAGATGCCAAAGGAGAATTTTTTGAAACCATTACAGCTGGTAGAGTGTTTGTATAAAGCATTGTTCTCCTTCTTGTTAGTGATATCATACAGATGTTCTTAAGTGCTTGCCTTAAATGTACGATCTGTTTTTCCAACAGAATATGCTGGACAGTTGTCACACTTATCCAAATATACCACTCTAGAGGTAGAACAATTTCCTTTGCAAAATGTTATTCTACTTTTAAGGACGTTGTCTAACACCAGGGTTTTTGTCTTAAGATATACATACTGTTTACAGCTTCCATGGGTTGAAGCCAAAGTGGTACTTTCTGGTATTTTATTTTCAAAAAGCTGTTTAAAGTTCTTCCCAGTTTTGGTAATAAATGTGGGTTCAGCTCCCACCTTACTATACACATCTGTGTTTACTCTAAAAATGTTGCAGCTCCTTCTGTTTGCCTTATCTCTTTAGAAAATTGATTGTGTTGTATAATAAGTGCTTCCTTGTATTTGGCCTCCTGTTTTTTATTGGATGATTTGTCTAAACAGAGACCCAATAGGGGCTTGTACTTGCCCCCCCCCCCGCATTCATTGAAAACTTCTTTGATCAGACCATTGATAAAATTCATGGGGTAACCTCTCATTAAAAACATTTGCTTCAGTTTGACTAGTTCATCCCATACTTCCTCATGTTGTGAGGCCGTTCTTGCTGTTCTTATTGTAAATTAACTTTTCTTTTGAGTGTAGGGGTGGCTGCTTGTAAAATGTAAATATGCATTGCAGAATGTCTCTTTCCTGTAAAAATTGGATTTAAATCCATTGGCTGAATGAGAAATAAGAGTATCTAAGTAATTAATGCTCGCCCTGTTCCAACTATAGGTGAATTTTAAAAATTCTGTGATGCTGTTCAGATATTCCACAAAAGAATGTCTCTCTTCCTCTGTATCATCCTATAAAATAAAGATGTCATCCAAAAATCTCAACTAGAGATGGAGACTCTGAATATCTGCCATTAAGCAAATATCTGTTTTCCCATCCAAGTAGGACTATGTTGGCATAAGCTGGGGCACAGGCTGCGCCCATTGCTACCCCTTATTTGTTGGAAGAACTCTCTCTCAAAAATATATACAATTATTTTCCAAAATAAGAGACACAAGTTCCACTAATAAAGATACTTTTAATCCTAATCCCCCACTTCACCCTATCATACAAGTTTTTGAAAGGCAGTACTAGAGGACATTTATAAGATGCATTCTCAACAAAAAATGAGTTATAAGCAATCTTACTAGTAAAGAGAAATTGTGGATGCACTTAGAAAAGATAAGAGAATATGCATCATGAAACCTGATAAGGGGGGTGGGCTAGTCTTGTTTGATGTGCAGGATTATTCTAATTTGCTACTAGATATTTTGCATAACACATCTAACTACACCCCTGTATCTAGAAATCAAATAAATATTGCATGTCAAAGTATTGACTCCTACTTAGAAGAATGTGTTGGACCAGAGAAGTGAAGTGGTGACCCATAGGTTTCAATTAAAGTCTAAACCGATTATTCCTGTTATTTTTGGAATTCCAAAAATTCATAAGGAGGTGATAGAACCTCCCTTCAAACCAATTGTTTCAGCACAGGAGTAAAAAACTCACCCCCATGCAATTTTGATTGATAAATGGGTAAAGCATGTTGTAGAAACAACCCCCCACACACACACACACACACACACACACACTGCAAAAGACTCCTGGGACATTTAAAGAATAGTATTTGGAAGACAGAACTTATATTTTGACCATTGATGTCACTGATTTATTTTCTGTTGTACCCAAATATGAAGGACTGGAACTATTTTGTGAAACCCTTACCACACACTCCTCTCTATCTAATGCTAAAGTATCTTTAGTAGTGAAAGTTATGTCCCTTGTTTTGGAAAGTAATTATATATTTTTTGAGGGACAGTTCTTCCAACAGATAAGGGGTGTAGCAATGGGCACAGCATGTTCCCCAGCTTATGCCAGCTGAGTATTGAACTATCAGTTCAACTTCAGGCTGTCAGCCATATGATTCATGTGTTTTCCTCAGCAGTTGGGCAGATAAGTGTCCTTGTTGGGGAAACTTCTCTTTATTTTCTGATTTTTTTATGTTTATAAACATTTTGTTCACATCATTAAGGGAAGGTGAAATTTAGTTTTGGGAGACAGATTCCTTACAGAGGTCACTATACTATGTGTCTGTTTTATTTGGCTGGAGGAAACTATGATAGAGATTGTTCCTTCAGGCATTTTGTGCCTTAGACTTTGCATAGTCTTCTGTTTTCATTGAAAATGTCTGTGGCAAATCAAATTTAAAGCACTTTCTAGTCTAAGATGGTATCTGAGTCCTTAGCTGCTAATGACCCTTCAGTGCTGAAGAAGTCTAAAAACTCTTGGTAGAGACTTCAGCTGCTGACTCTGTCTCTTCTGGATAACCTGGTAAGGTGCTGATAGATTTTGATGGCTCAGAAACTAAATCTTCTGCATTATCTTTTCATAACTCTGCTTGTCAGGTTACTAGGCATTCTATTAAGTGCAGTTAAGATGCTGAAGATTCCTTTTCCATGACAACTGCTACTGGTTTAGTTCTTCACACTCTGGAGTCGTCCATGAGGCTGATTGCCCATACAGCTGAAGGGGGGCATCTACAGTGGCAGGTGCAGGTGTAGCCATTAGGGGACATGCCTGGATGTGTCTTTGTGAATTTGCAGAACCTTTCAAGTCTTCTTTTGTCAAGGCTCCCTTTGACAGAACATCTTTGTTTGGTCCCAAAGTAAAAGAAACATTGTGCAGGTGTGACAAAGATGGTAAGACCCTTTCTGCTGTAGGAGTAAATTTTTCCACCCCCCAAAGGTCCTTTTCAAGGAACCAGAGGAACAGAGGAAAAGTGTGGTTCAAAAAATCCTAAGAACTTTTCCAGGACACACATCGAGGGAGTTCCCCTAGGGGAAGAGAAGGGAACCAAAATGGACGATGCCGGCCTCGCAACCAGGGCTTCAGGGATTCCTTCCAGGCAAGCCCTTCCAGCCCTCCTGAATGGAGGCTCAGTTGTCTTCCTCTGGAGGCAGTTGGGGGACACATCCTTGCATCTAAATGCCTGGCTAAACATAAAAGATACCTGGGTGCAACGGATTGTACCCAGAAGCTATATCATTCCCTTTTCTCAACCTCTTCCTGTTTACAAAAAAATCCTTGATGTTTCACCAAATCAGAGGGATTCAGCAGTACAAGAAATTCAAAAACTGCTGCACAAAAGAGTGATCCAACAAATCCTACCAGATCAAGAAGGATCCGGAACTTACTCAAAATTCTTTTTAGTGCCAAAAAAGACAGGGGACTGGAGACCTATATTGGATCTCTGTGTATTGAACAAGTCAGTTCAACAAACAAAGATCTGGATGGTCACAGTGCAGTCTATCCTTCCCTTTATAAAGAAAGATGATTGTATGTGCTCTATAGACCTTCAAGATGCGTACTGCCACATAAAACTGGACAAGTGCTTCAGAAGGTTCCTCCGCTTCTGGCTGGGAGCCAGTCATTACCAATTCAGAGAATTGCCCATAGGATCCATCACAGCCCCCAAGGTGTTCACTAAATGCATGGTGGTAGTAGCAACTCACTTGAGACTGCAAGGATTGCATGTGTTTTCGTACTTGGACAACTGGCTCATAACCACTTCAACCAAGCATCAGTTGATATTAGCCAGAGACTACACTCTCAAAATCTGTACTCATTTTGGAATAACAGTAAATCTAGAAAAGTCACATTTAACCCAACACAAACATTGGAATTTATAGGTGCAGTATTGGATACTCAGACATCGATAGCATCCCTTCCTCCAGAGAGATATCAGAGACTTGTGAATCAGGTTCATCATTTACTCCCCAGAAAGAAGGTTCCATGCATTTGATCCTGCAAGCTCTAGGTTCTATGGCAGCTTATATAACTTTAGTGCCACTAGCCAGGTTTCACATAAGAATTCTGCAATGGCTGCTAGCCTCCCAATGGTATGTCCTTCATCACCTGTTGTCAAATCAAGTACTAATCACAAACCACTGTAAAATGGATCTTCTGTGGTGAATACAGTCTGACCAAGTCTGTCAAGGTTATACCTTTGTTATTTCATAACCCACAGCCATAGTGACCCATGAATGCTTCTCAGATTGGTTGGGGGGGGGCATTATCTGGGCAAAACGGTCCAAGGCATTGGTCCCATTAGAGGCCAACTTGCACATCACTGTCCTGGGATTAAAAGCTGCACTTCTCACATTGCAGGCATTTCAAACAGCTGTTCCTCAGGGGACTATTGCAATTCAGACAGACAATATGTCAGTCATTTTGTACATCAACAAGCATGGAGGAAACAAATCTTACCCCCTTTATCGAGAAGCCCTCAGAGTGTGGCAGTGGGCGAGCTCTATCCTGTATCTATAGGTATATAGATATCCATTTTGTTATGGTTTTACAAATATTTTTCTGCAAACTTGATCTCAAGTAATTGAGAGAGAGGGATTATGGGTAGAGCTTAAGCTTGAGAGTTTTTTGGCTGGTGCGAGCTGTAGTATCGGCCAAGTTGGTTCTGATATCAGAACCAGACCCATCAGTTAAGGATGAATGAAGATAGACAACAGCGATGGAATGTTATGGTGAGTACATAATTTCTTTTCCCAGCCACCTCTTTCTTGCCTCTCACACCTCCAACATTTGCTATCCACCTGAGGAAAAATTCTTTAGAGTCTACTTGGGGTATAAAAACACCCATGTAAACACTTCCAGACAATGATCCTAAATCTTCTAGACTTTGTTATGCTCTCCGAATTATTCTTTTTTTTAACAACAGCTTCTGTTCTAGATTCTATTAAAAACTCTACCAGTGCTGATCTTTCATTTAGGACCCTCCTATTTCTTTCTCTTTGCCTATACTCTGATATCAATACTTGATAGGGAAGGCAATCTCTAACCTGCAGTCCAAATAAATTCTTGGCCTCTTCCCATTCAATTCCCTTTCCCTTTTTAGTTATTTGCTGCCAATATCTTGGTTCCTTTGCCAGTTTTCTCCAATAAATTCCAACCTCCTCTTTCCTATTATCTGTATCCCTAACCACAGTCATCCCCTTTGACGGGATCTCTTTTCTCCATTCTCACTCTGGTTTAGTTCTTAGACTACTCCCTGCTATTTTATGAATATAATACTCTGTATGATTTTTGTTGTTCTCCTTAAGAGTCTGCATCCAAAATCCCAATCTCTCCTTATTTTTTGAGCTTCCACCCATATCATCATCATTCCTTTCCACTTTGAATTATAGCTTTCTGCTTGTGCTATGTAACAGCCTTAACTTTGTTGCTCCAAAATACCCCCTCAAATTGGGTAATCCTAGCCGCCTTGTTCTATTGGAAGAATAAGCTTATCCCACTTGACCCTTGCTGTCTTCCTTTCCCAGATAAAATCCTTTAAATCTTTTTTAATTGCTATCCACAACTTCTCCTCTGGTTGATAAAAATATGCCTGACCTGTGTATAACACTAACGGGACTAAAAACATTTTAATTGCTTATATCTTATTATCCATATTTATATAACAAAGCTTCCAGTTTCTCAATTTTTGTATTATCTTCTGTTTAGTCTCTTCTCACATATTCGTAGCTGCCACAACACAGTCATTTCTAATCCATACTCCTAAATACTTGGATATTGTTGGACCAATTCATGTGTGGGTACATGACTTACTGATATTGCCTTTGTTTTAGCTTCATTAATTTTATATCCGGAGAAGATCTGAAACTGTCTTAAAATGTTCCACAACACTGTAATGTCCTTTTCCAGTTTTGTCATGTATAAAATATCATCTGCAAATAGAACCAGCTTTTTCCTGACTACCATGCCAATTATATCCTTGAATTTCTGAGTCCCTTATTTTCTTTGCCAATGATTCAAATATAATGCAAACAACAAAGGAGAAAACAGACAACCCTGCCTGGTTCCTCAAGCAGAAGTTACCAGAGAAAACCCCACCCACTTTAATTTTCACCTCCAATCCCTCATATATACTCCTATTCAACCTTATAAGACTTCCATTGCCCTGCTCATGAAGTCCCAATCTGCTCTATCAAATGCTTTTTCTGCATCGAGACACACCAATAACAGCGGTATTTTGTTACATTCTGCTTTCCTCTGGGTCATCAATGTTCTATTAATATTGTTGGACGTTTGCCTCCCCCACACAAAACTACACTGATCCATATCTATCAATTTTGGTATCACTTTTGCCATTCCTTTAGCCATTATAGACATAAACACTTTATAATCATGGTTTATTTTATTTTTATTTTATTTTACATTTGTTAACCGGGCTAGTCCAACTGGATATATTTCCATTTTCAGCAGAGGACTGGGGAGAAAAGCTGCAAAGTAACATAAAAAAAATTAACATGCACAAATATGAAAGAAAATTATGTTAAAAATAACAGAGTATTCACTAGTTAAAAAGAATTCATACTTATTTGAGCAACATAACATAAAAGATTTTCATACATTAATATAAGTTAAATGATGTTAAAATAATCAGAGAGCATTAGCTAAAGAGATAATACTATTTATTAAACTAATACCTAAAAGGATAAGACACATTCATAAAGATATGTGAGGTAGATTACAATACATACACAATTTCATTAATCTCAGTTCCTAGTTGTAAGAATAATTTAAGACAGTTATTACTTCCCAAGGGGAAAACAGTATTAACTGGCGAAGGGAGGCAGTAAAGAGATAGGGCAATAGCTAAAGCAGAGAATTAATCAGGGTAGCAGCAAGGACATAACCATTTTGTTTTAAGATGTTTCTTGAGACTTTGTTTAAAGAGTGGAAAGGAGGGAAATAAAGTTAGATCTGATGGTAACCGGTTCCAATATTTTCCAGTGGTATTAGAAAACAAGGAGTCATCTGTCAAGTTATTGGACTTGCTTATGGTAGCCAGTAGTTTGGTGGAAGAGCGTAGGTTTGCATAGGGGATAATAAGGTTAGAAAGTATAGGTGTGTTGTTAGGTTGGTAGAAAATCCTATGGGCAATGGTAAGTTGGGAAAGTATCAAAATGTTTTTTAATTTGAGCCAGTCTAGCTGCTGTAGGTTCAGACAGTGGTGCGTTCTAAATGGGTTCCCAGTGCAAATCTGGCAATATTGTTATAGGAATTGGCTAGTTTAGCAAGATTATTTTTCTTTACGTTAGTATAAATAGGGGAAGCATAGAGTAGAGTTGTGATTAGATGAGAAGGGTTTTATTCTGTATAGGGAGCCCAATTTTCTATTTACGGTTTTAATAGTGTTATTTATATGGTTATCAAAGGTAAGGTTATTGTCAGTTATGATTCCTAGCAGTTTGGTGGTAGAGTCGGTGGTTATAAGTGTGCCATTATTCGATTTGATAGAGAAATTTATGGGGGGGACTTACTGTTAGGCGTGAAAAGTAAGAGTTTGTTTTTTTTAGTGTTCAAAAGGAGGCAGCATTTCAAGAACCAAGTCTTGACTGTGTTAAATACTGTCTGGGTTAGAGATTGTAGTTTGGATGTGGAGTTGGCCGAACATATGAGCGTGGAATCATCTGCATATTGTATACAGGTACCTTGAGGGATTGCTAAGTGTAGGTCATTGATGAATAAAGAAAATAAAAGTGGACCTAGAATGGCGCCCTGTGGGATTCTGAGGGAGAGTGGCAGGAGGGCAGATAGATTATTCTCCCAGAGGACTGCTTGTTGCCTATTGGTAAGGTAGGACTTGAACCAGAGAACAGCCTTGGAGTCTAGTGAAAGGGATTCAAGAGTTTTTAAGAGTAGGGGGTGGTTGACCATATCAAAAGCTTTTGACAGATCAATAAAGAGGGCTGATAAGACGATGTTGTTATTACGGTTTTTATTGATGGAGTCAGTGAAAGATAGGAGAGCTGTGGTGGTACTATGGAATGGCCTGAAGCCATGCTGACAGTTAGCTGGTATATTATGTTGGGTTAAGTGGTTTATTAGTTGATGGTGAATGCATTTTTCTATAACTTTTGCTAAGGGAGATAAGAGAGCTATAGGCCTATAGTTGGAATAATCATTGGAGTTACCTCCTTTGTGTGAGGGGATAATGTGAGAGATTTTCCAGATGTCAGGAATGGTTTCTTCTTTTATGGTTCTGTTTATAAGTATGGATACAGGATAAGCAACTGATTTAGCTGCTTTTTGCAGGTATTCAGATGGTACTTGGTCAGCAGAGGGTGTACATGGTTTAAGTTTTTGGATGCACGCAGCAGCGATGGGGTGTATTTGGAATGTAGTTAGAGTATCAGGTAAAGAGGTAGGGATATTAGAGTTGTTTGTAGAAAGTTGACAGGCTAGAGATTTTATGGTGCCTTTGAAGAAGGTATTGAAGGCATTGGCAGTTTGATAGGAGGAATTATCAGACCCTAGAGGGTGTGGTGTGCTAGAGTGCCCTAGGTGTAGGGGTCTATTTAAGCTAGACCAGAACTTTTGTGGATTGTTATGGTGTGATTGCTGTAGTTTACAATAGTAGTTTTTTTATCAGTGAGTATTGCTTTTTTGTAATATTTCTCAACTGTCTAAATGTTTAATGCTCAGAGATGTTTTTGGATGCTCTCCACTTGGCCCAAGATTTATTCCTAAGCAATATCTATTGTTTAGTATCTTTTGAGAGCCAGGGGGCTGGTTTGGACTTTGTTCTGATTTACCGTTTAGGTGCATGATTATCAAGGCTAGTTAAGAATTTAGAGTTAAAATATTTAACAGCCTCCTCAAGAGGGAGAGTCTTTAGTGGGTTCCAGTTACAGGCATTAAGTTCATTTTGGAAAACTACAGGGTTAAAGCGTTTGTTGGTTCGTAAGATCCTATAAGAGGGGTTGTTAGGGATGTCATTCTTTTGTCTTATAATGTAAGTTAACATATGATCACTTAAGTCATCTGGTAGAGTTCCTACCTTGTAGATTTGTTGCTGTTTATTAATAAGTATCCAATCTAAGATATTCTTTCTAGTGGTGGTGGTGGTAATTGTTTGACTAAAGCTATGAAGATTAATGAGTGATGAAGGGTTATCTGTATTTACACATTTCCAGTCTGTATTAAAGTCTCCTAATATAATGGTTTCTTGTGGGTAAGTACTAGATACTCAGCTTAGAATGTCCTCTATTGTAGTACTGTTATTACCAGGAGGTAGGTAGATTCAGATGATGTATAGGGCTTTGCTAGGGTTAAGTTGAATTCAGGAGATAAGGACTTTGGCCTTTCTATCTTGAGGTGGGTTATAAGGTATCGAGGTGATCTGTAGCATGGATTTAAACAATAGTGCTACTCCCCCTCCCCTGCATTTTATGCGGCCGAGTATCAATATATTATAACCTGGGGGAATTATTTCATTATCTTTAGTTCCAGGTTTTAACCAGGTTTCAGTGAGACAGAAGATATCAAAGGAATGTATATCAAGGAGGGCGTGGAGCTGTTCAATTTTGTTATTAATACTGCGGATATTGAGATGACCTGTAAGTAAGGAATTACAGAGACTGGTTTGAGTTATTAGGGTGGAGGGAGTGCGAGAATGAGTTAATAAAGTGGGGGCATTAGTTGGACTAGGGTTAGGGTGGATGTCACCATCTTTTAAGGTGGGTGTTTACTACTGAAATGGACCTGTATGAAGCTGGATCTGATGGATCTTTACCCTCTTTAGATATTATCATTACTACCACCTTCTTCTAGGATGCTGGTACTTCTCCTCCTCTTAGAATACTGTTAAACAAAACTTTCCAGATCTTTATCAGTTTTTTCCCTCCTAGCTTCCAAACTTCCACAGGAATACCACCTATTCCTGGGGGCTTTCCTGTAGATTGGTTTACATAGCCATTTTCATTTTATCTCTTCCTATCCTGTTAGTAATTGAGCTTCATCTACCTCTAACCTTGGCAAATTTAATTCTTCCATAAACATTTCCATTTGTACTTTTTCTTGATTTCTATATTTCTCTGCTTTATACAAACTTTCATAAAAGTTTTGAAATATTTCTAATACTTCTACAGGATCTCTTGTTATCTTCCTTGTTACAGGCTCCCTAAGCTTGGTGGCAGCCCTTTCCACTTTCTGTTGCCTGAGTTGTTGTGCTAAAAGTTTTTGTGCTCTAGAATTATTATCAAAAAACAGTTGCTTAACAGCAATCTTTCTAAAGTAGTGCATATTATTGAGGTAATCCCTTATTTTCTATTTAGCATTCTGCAGTTGCTCTTTTTCTTCTTCTGAGAGATTCTTCCTATTTTGCAATACGTTAACATTTGTCATTCAAATAATTTGTGTTACTTTTTAGTCATATCTCTTTATTTCCACCCTAGTTTTAAACCCCACTGTAATTTTATCCCCTACCCTGGCTATATTTTCAGAAGAAATTTCTATCTTCTCTAGTAGCTCCTGAATTAATTGCAAAACCTATTCCTTAAATTCATCTCTTTTAAGCCGATAGGTGTGAAAGCACCAGTGTCTCATTTTTATTTCATTACTTTGCATTTTTATTTTAGTTATTATCGGCCCATGATCTGAAATAGTTATTGGCTGATTTTCAAGATCTTCAATTAAATGCACATGTTCCTGTGAGATATAAATTCTATCTAGCCTAGCCCAGTTTTTATATTTTGGAGAATAATATGTAAATTCACTCCAAACTCCTAGTACTGAATTCACATCTTCCATGCCAAACATTTTCATGAAATTCTTCAAAAATCTATGCTCCTTTGTTATATTTTGTCTTCTAGGTCCCCCAAACACATCTTTGCTGAGCAAAACAAATTCCAGATTCCACCTATAAGTAATATTCCTTGCTGAAAGCTGATTATTTCTCCCAGAGTTTTCTTAAGCTCCATTATTACAGTTTTAGTGGAATGTAAATGCATGCCAGTGTAATCCTCCTCCCCTGCCAGTAGCCCCTTAGTACTATATATCTACCATTATTATCGTTTTTTCCTCTTCTATCACTATTGGAGCTCCTCCTCTTGCAATTAATATAAATACTCCTCTTTTCCTTTGCCCCAGATATTCCGCTGAATAACCATCCTGAAAACCTTTCTTTATCAAATTCATATGTTCAGTTCTTTCCAGGTGTGTCTCCTGTAGCATAGCTATTTGCACTCTACATATCTTAATATAGTTCTCTACTCTATTTTTTATATTTATCTGTAAGACCATTCAGATTGAAAGACATTACAAAATAGCATAATTTTTATATAGTAACAAAACACTCCACAAGGTAAATATGTCACTGCAGGTGTAAAATATGATAAAACGTCCAAGTAGAACCACGCAGCAGAGACAACCATGCAGCATCAAACAACACCAGAAACTCAGTTATAAAATAGATAGTCTTTAATGTGTACACTGGTAAATGCTTTCGCTTGTAGCTTCCTTAGACCATCAATAAAACCACATATTGTAACACAGCTCTCTAATATACTAAAGGGCAACCAATTAATAAAATAAAGCAACAACACTCTAATGGAGCATTCAGCATTCACTGTTAAATATAAACCATGCTATACAAATACAAATAAATGTATATATATATATATATATATATATATATATATATATATATATATATATAAAAGTAACCATGAAAATAGATAAATAAAGTGCATATGTTAATATTAATAGAGCAACTTTCAACTTCATGGATATAAAAAAAAATATATATATATATATATATATATATATATATATATATATATATATATATATAAAATATATATATATATATATAATGCAGAGTATTTAAAAGACATTTCATGACATTTCAAATCAATGGGTGAAATAGTAAACTAATCTAACATACATTCTTCCTAAACATCAGGAATTTCATAGCATTCTAATACAATACATGAGGCAAAAGGCTCAACCAGCATGTAATCTCCTAGACTTCAGGATGGATTTCAAAGAGGCTCTCTCATTGAGGCCTCTAACTTGATCTGCTCTAAGCCTTAAGATCCATTTCATTTCCCTCCCCTCAGTACAATTTCTTATGTCTCCTTCTCGATCAAGAGGTATAACAGTATCTACTAATATAAATATAAAAATATGATCTTCCCCTGCTATTGCATGCTTAGCTAGTGCATTGGTGGAAGACCTCACCCTAATACCATATAAATGTTCCCTTATCCTATTTCTAAGTATCCTGTCGGTCTTCCCAACATAGAAGGAGCAACAGACATCACATACCACAAGATATGCCACATGTGAGGTGGTGCAATCTGCCAAAGCGGTGAAACTATAACTCTGCCCTGTATCAGCGTGCGTGAACTTACCACTTGAATCTATATATCTACAGAAACTGCATTGTCCACAGGGAAATGTGCTTATGTCCTGCTTATGTCCAGAGTCATGCCTATCAAAAGGTTGACAGAGAATTCTCTTCAAGTTGGGCTTGTTTTTAAACCTAAACTTCAGTGTATCACCCACAATGTCCTTAATATCAGGTTAGCAGTTAACACCCCCAGTACTTACTAATTACATCATGAACCATCCTATTATCAGTAGTATAGAACATTGGTATCCTAACCTCAGAGGAATGAGTCATAGGACCATCCCACGCATCATGTCCCATCCTGCTGGAAAAATATGGGCTAGCTCTCCCTTGTCTGAGTGAATCAAGTTCATGTAACCCTTTATTTATCTCATCATTACTATATCCTTGCTTCATAAATCTTTCTTTTAAAACACTCTACTTAGAACAAAACCCCATGTCAGATGCATTCAGCCAGGAAACCCGCACCCCTTGCCTTTTGACTATGTTCTTAAATATATAGTGGGGATGCATGCTGTGCCTATGTAACAGGGTGTTCCTGTGACACCTTTTCCTGTATACACTGTATTGATGAGTCCACTCTCCAACCTTTCAACATATACATCCCAATATTCTATCCACCTATGGGAGGACGCCATGGTGAACTTTAGATAATCAGTCATACTGTTCATATCCATGACAAAAGTACTCAATTCATCCATGTCCCCAGTCCAAATGAAAAATACATCATCTACAAAATGACGATAAAAGGGGACATGTCTTTTGAAGGCATCCATCGAGAGCAACTTGTCCTCCTCCCAGAGGGCCAGGAACATGTTGGCATTGCTATTGGCACATGATGTGCCCATAGCCACGCCATCATGCTGTAAATACATGACCTGGTCAAATAGGAAGATGTTGTTCTCAAGGACATCCTCCAGGAACAGACATATAAAATCTATATGTCTCTCCACATACTCACTGTACCTGATTAAATAATGTTTGATGTAATCAATCCCTATATTATTGGGAATAACAGTAAACAGAGACTGGGCATCTAAAGTGACAAAAAGTGTATCCGTGCCCAACTGTGAACCATTAAAGTTATATAGATCCAGAAGAAACTGTTTAGTATCTCTTAGAACCACTGGATTCAAATCCAGTACTGGCCAAAGGAAACTTTCCACATATAGTGAAAAAGGTTCAGTGCACCAACCCCTGCCTGAGACAATTGGTCTCATAGGGGGATTTTCCTCATTTTTGTGGATCTTGGGTAAGCCCTGTATAACTGGTATCACAGGGTACTCTACTTCTAGGAATCTATATAACTCTAAGGGTATAAGGCTACTTTTAACCATGTCATCCAACATCATATAGATTCTACACTTAAGGGCATTAACTTCCACATTACTTATAACAGTATAGTACCTTAAATCACTAAGTATATTCTTCATGGAGCTCTGATACCCATCCCTTTCCATGATTACCACTGGCCCACCCTTGTCAGCCAGTCTAATGGTGATGGTCCTATCATCCTGCAGTCTTTTCAATGCCTTTCATTCCTTAAAACTCAGATTGTATTTAATTTTACTACCTCTTTTCCTGAAGTTCTCATCATTAAAGCATTTATACAAATCATCCTCCACTAATTTATAAAACGCCTCTACTAAAGGATGATTATTTGGCACATATAAACTAGGTTTCTTAAAAGTTGCTATATGTTCACTATTATTACCTCCAAATTCAAGTTTCAACAAGATGTTCCTACTGAACATCTTAACATTAATTAAAATGTCCGTTAAATTGTCATGACTTGTCATATCCATTAGAGCATATGCCACATCTTACATAATGTTTTGTTTTTTTGAAAGCCCTCAAACAGAACAAACTCCCCTAAAACTTATTAACATAATAATAACACACAAAACTATGTACATATTCAAATATTGAAGTTTTTGCTTCCTAATAAGAATAAAAGTTTTAAGTTGATAGCCACATATACATGCTAGAATTAACCAAAAAGAAAGGTTAGTCATGCTGAGATGCTTGGTACAGCCTGTGCTATTAGTAAGTGCTATTTGATTGGGTCTATCTTTATAGCTCTCCCAGCTGAAAAAAAAAACATTTAAATGCTTTCAGTAAACACTTTCTCCAAGCCATTTCTCCTTATCAAATTGTCTTCTAGTGACATGCAAACCAGACACAAAACTGCTAAGGGTACCTTGTTTACCAGGAAAAAAGTCTTATAATATTAGTATTCTTTTTCATTTTCATGCTTTCTAATAAACTTGTTACTGGATAATGCTTAGGGTCTTAATGCAGTCATTTCCCAAAGCAAACATGGGAAAAAGCACACTGATTTTTCTTTTGCTATACTCTCTTAATCAGACCTTTCCTGTCTCCCTCACTTCTCCTATCTCCCCTCTTTTTTACATTGTAGTACTTACATTTCTTAAAACTGAACAAAGAAAAAGAGAAGAAGGGCAAAAAGAAAAAAAAAACAAAACAAAAGCATCTGTTTATATTAGTATCCCCATTTCATTTACAAAAACTGAGAAAACTGTACCTTAAGTCTAATTGATTTTGTCATATATTTAAAGCCCTCCCAGCTGGGAAAATCCATGATTGCTTTCAGAGAATGAATATTATGTCATAGCCTCTTTTCTTTTTTTTTTCTTTTCCCTCAGCCAATCCCCTTATACCAGACTGTCTCCAGTTTCTCTTTATCAGGTTGCCTCCACGCAGACATGAGAACCAGACAGCCAGTTTCTCTTTATCAGATTGTTTCCACGGAAACATGAAGACTAGCTGCAGAATTGCTACTAAGTATACATGCATTTGTTAGAAAAAAGCCTCATAATATTCAATATTCTTTTTCATTTACTTCCTCTCTCTTAAAAGTAATTAATCAAATGTCCTTAATACAGTCATTTCCCCATGCAAGAATGAAACAAAGCACATTAATTTTAACTTTGTCATGCCTTTTTAACCAGGCATTCTTTTTACATTGCATTGCCTATATTCCTCAAAACTGTACAAGAAGAAAGAGAGAAGGGGGAGAAAAAGAAAAACAACAGCACCTGTTTACAATCCCCATTACACTTACAAATAGCACGCAAAGAAAAACATACACCACATATACAGTAGTATTAAGAAAATAAAATGTTTTCTTTACTTACAGTTAGCTTTCTCTCCTCTCTTCCCCTCCCCAAAGCATTTTTCCAAACATTAATGACATGACGTAGGGCATATACTTTAGAGTCCCCAACAAATCTAAGAAAATTTAAAAAAAGTCCAATATTTCCAGATTTTCTTGTTCTGTTATATTTCACAAATATAATTACTGCATTGTAATCCTACATTGAGTTACTGATTTTACTAATGTTTTTCTCAATTGCCCAAATCCTGTCTCTTAATGCTCTTGATTTTTCTAGTCAACTCATGTACTCCCTTCCTTCTCTCCAACATTTTCCGTTGAAAAATTGGAAAAGGTTTCACAGGTATGGTCTCTCTCTGGTCTTTTTTACCAGAAGAATAAGAAGCAGAATCTGTCCCTGTCTCACAGCTCACTTTTTGTTGGACAAACATTTGTATTTCCTCCTTAGTATGTACTTCATAAAAAATGATTTTTGTCCCTCCAGGGAAGAATACTTTAAAGACATCTGGATATGGCAGTTTGAATCTCATACCCGCTTCTCAACATTTGCTGAATAGTGGAATTAATTTTATCCTCTTCTGCCTGGTGTACAGTGAGTTATCATTCTCCACAAACACTCTGCTGTCTCCCACTTTAATATTTTTCATTCAGCTACAGTTTAGTCAGCATCGACTCCTTCTGCTGGTAGGATTGCATCTTTACTGTTAAAGGTCTAGGCTGCTTTCTTATAGCTAGATTTGGAGCATACACATGATGTGCCATTTCAACTAACAACTTGTGCTGTGGAATACCAGGCCAGTTGCTTATTTGTGCTTTCATAAAATGAATGCAGTCTGTTCTTTCCAGCTTCTCTGGTATAATTGAAAATCTCATGTTTTCCCTACATGCTCTGCCCTCTAATGCTACTATTTTTTGAAACATCTCTTCCTGAGCAGTCTCAAATTCAGCCAGCCTTTTCTTCATTTCAACTTCTGATTTTTGCATCTTTATCATCTCAGCTGAATGTCTGTTTAAAGCTTCTCCCATTTTTTCCAGCCTTTTGTTGTTTGTATTGATATACTCCAACAGTGTTTAGTTTAGTTTAACCAGGTCTGTATGTAACTGTCTTATATCCTCCTGTAAGCTACTGGAAGTCATGTCTGAAGGTTTCATTCCTTTTTGCTGAACAGCTGCAGAACTTTCCCCAGTCAGTGTTTCTTCTTCACTTTTTTTTCCAGACTTCTGTATTTCTTTAATCCTGGCACCTACTTGCTATTTCCAGAAATTTACCCATAAACACAAGTCTATTGGCCTTCTCTGCTGAGTTTCTGTTTTCAAACTGGGAGAGCTAGAAACAAGCTGATACTCAGTGTGCAGCTATCTTGGAATCCCCCCAAGTTTCAAGATATGGACCCTTCAATTCTAGCTTCCAGTGATTCTTTCAAAGGCTTTTTTTGTTACTTTGGATTTAAAGGATACCTACTTTCATATTCCTCTTCACACACAATACAGGAAATTCTTGAGGTTTTGTCTCTCTTGGCTTTCCACGATGGCTGCACACTGATAAACAACTTAGCTTCATCTCTCCCAGTGTGAATAAATAAACTGAAAGAGAAGGGCCGGGAACTCTGTCACTTTTGGTAAATTCAGTCACTGACTAGTAAGTGCACTGCCTGGATACCAGCAAAGAAGAAACTAAGAGAACCTGAGAGCAAATCAACTAGAAAAGATGAAGAGAAAACTCTGACTGAGAAGAATCCTGCAGCTGTTCAGCAAAAAGCAGTTCAAACTCTAGCTTTGGCACAAGACATGGCTTCCAGTAATTTAAAGGAAAAAAAAATAGGTGAGAGCTGATTAAAATAAATGAAACACTGAAGGACTGTATCAACTCAAATAAAAAAAGGCTGGAAAATGGAAGAAGTTTTAAAGAGATAGTCAGATGATCTGATAAAACTACAAAAATTGGAGGTCAAAATGAAGAAAAGGCTGGTTGAGTTTGAGACTGCTGAAGAGGAGATGTTGCAAAAATGGTAGAATTAGATTACAGAGTATGTAGGAAAAATGATTTTCTGCTGTACCAGAGAATCTAGAAGGAACTATTAATTTATTGAAGGCACAAAAGAAACTGTACTGGTATTCCACAGCAGGATCTGTTAATTTGAAAGGGCACATTGTGTGTGTATGCTCTGGCAATGAAAAAGCAGCCAATACCTGCATTAGTAAAGATGTAATCCTACCAGTACAAAGATGTGATTCTGACAAAACTGTGGTTAAATAGCAAAGTATTAAAAGTTTGAATAGAGTGTTTGTGGAAAATGATTATTCATGGTAAACAAATTTATTCTAGCAATCAGGAATGTCAAGAGCCAGGGGTGAGAGTCGAGCTGCTATGTCCAGTTGTCTTCCAAATATTTTCTCCTGGAGGAGCAAAGTCATTTTTTGATACATAATAGGCTAAGGAGGAAATGCAAAAGTTTGGTACAACAAAAAGTAAGGCATCTAACAGACAGGGACTCTGCTTCTTATACTTCTGATAACAAAGCACATAAAGAGACTTTGCCAGTGAAGCCTTTTCCAATGTTCCAAAGGAAAATGCTTGAGAGACAGAGAAAAGCACAGAAGTTGACTAAAAGAATCAGGACTACCTTGGAATTGAAGCAGAGTCCGGAGTTGAGAGATGGGGATGAATAGGAAGAAGTCCAGCAACATACAGTAGAAGTTAGTGAATAAATGTGAGATTACAAATCATCAGCTGCATTTGTGAAATTAGGATGCACAAGAAAAAGTGGAAATAAAGGACTTGTTGACTTTGTTAAACTTGTGGGGAGCTGAAATGCATTTGCTTCACTTCATGTCATTAATGTGTGGAAGAGCATTAAGGATAAAGGAAGAGGAAGGAAAAGGTAACTATAAGTAAACAATTTCTATTCTTACAGTATTTATATAAAACTTTTCATGATACAAACTGCATGCTTTACAGTAACGCTTTTTTACAGATGCATTATTTCCCCTGCTCCTAAGGCTCCTCAGTGTGAATGACAGGATTTTACACAGGGGTTATTTAATGCTCTTATGGCTTTGAAGCCCCTTTAGGGAGTCTCTTTTCCTGCCCTCCCCTTGTTCCTATACTCCTGTTGAGGCCTAGGAAGTAGGACTCTTCCAATGAGGGCTCAGACTCTGATGAAGAGTCTTTGACCTATTTCTCCCAGATTGCCTTTCCACTGGATTATGTTTTGAGTAGATTTCTTTTGGGAATACTCTCTTGTATGATGGATTTTTTTTAAGTGGGACTGCACCCAGGTTTTTGATGTTCAGTAAAGGTATTATGAACCCCTCCAAATGGAGTCTTCTAAGCCCTCTGTTCCTCCTGTTCTTGCTGCTTTGTTGGGCACATTTTCAGCAGTTTCCCAGGCTCCTGATTCCCAGCCACCTGCTCCCAAAAAAAAACTAATATGTTTTACAAGGTGCCTGATTATTGTAAATTTCTTTACAAATGTCCCTCTGCTGACCCCTCTGTTATTTCTTTTTTTTCTGATAACTTTCCAAGATTTTGCCTTCTACTAAACTGCTTCCCTGACAAATACAGTAGAGCAATGGAAAGATTGGGCAAAAAAGGTGTACACTGCTACTACTCTGGCCTTTCAGGCTGTGAATTACCACATTCATATGACCTGGTATATTTTAGCCCTTCTGTCTCAGGCTTTTCAAGTTATTTCAGAACTTCCAGATTCTGAGGTGAAGGGTTTGGCCCTCTCTTTGTTGGGTCCTCTTCTCAAGTAGCTCACCATTCCATGAAATGTAGTTATGCTGCAGCTGATGCTTCTTCTAGAGCTGCTGCCTTTGGCTCTGTGTTAAGGCATTTTTCTTGGCTTTACCTTCAGCCTTTGCCAGATGATATTAAGGTCAAATTGATGAATGCTCCTCTTGACAATAAAAATCTGTTTGGTTCTACAGCTGCTGAACTTTTTCAGTCTCTTCAGGAGAAGGGTAAGGCTATGCAGGAATTAAAGTGCATTTTTGTTTCACCCATTCCCAAATTATCCTACCAAGTCTGCTTTTGTATGCAGAAAGTCTCACCCTCTTCCAAAAGGTAAAAACATTTCTAGAAGGGCTCCATTTGCTAAGTCTACTCAGACTCCTACAGCTCAGAAGCCTCCTTTTACCAGACAAGCCAGGTTTTGTTTGACTATCTTCTTCCCTCCCTCCTAAGCCATGTTCTTCTTTCTCTCTGTCTTTTCCTGTCCCTTCACAATTGGTTAGGGATGACTCACGATTCTTAGGTTTTATCCATCATTTGTCAGGGGTATTACATGGTTTGGAAATCCCTTTCTCCTTTTTTGGGCATTCCTCATCCTCCTCAGGAACAGCTGCCCTCTTTTCAAAATATTCTTCAGAGCCTTTTGTCTCAATGCACCATTCAAGCAGTTTCTGCTCCTCAAAAGGGGAAGGGGTTTTATTTCAAAATGTTCCTGGTACCCACGAAAGAAGGTACCTGGAGACCTATTCTGGATCATTCTCAGCTCAACATCTTTTTAAAGGTTCCCTCCTTTCGAATACTATCCCTTCAAACCTTGTTTCCTCTTCTTCTACCTCAGGTTCTCTGGCTCTCAAGGATAACTATCTCCATATTCCTATTCATCCTAATTTCAAGAAATTTCTATGTTTCTCTGCTTCTTCCTTGCATTTTCAGTTCTCCACTTTGCCCTTTGGTCTCTCTACTGCCCCAAGGGTCTTCAGCAAATGCTTCGCTCCTGTTATTGCTTTTTGTAGAATGAGGGAAATACAGACCTTTCCTTATCTGGATGACCTGCTCATTCAGGCTTCCTGTCCAGAAACTTTGGTTCAGCAGCTTCATTATACTATTTGTCTCTTTCAGAACCTAGGGTTTACAGTGAATTTTCAAAACTCCTTCCTAACTTCTTCTCAGGATCATGTTTTTCTTGGATGCAGGCTCCAGACCATTCCTATACTGGCATCCCTGCCTCCTCCCAAAGCTTTAACTCTGATTGTATTTTTTCAGTCCCTTCTTCCTCAGGTCTCAATTACAGCCAGGGAGTTTCTAAGGACTCTGGGTTTCATGGCTTTCACTATTCCAATGCTTCCTCTAACCAGGCTTCATATGAGAAAGCTGCAGTGGTTCCTAAAGTCAGTCTGTCTTCAACATTCCCATCCTTTGGACTTTCTGGTTCATCCTCTTCCATGCCTCAGGCTAGAGCTCCAATGGTGGATTTATCAACTGTATCTCAACATAGGGCTTCTTTCCCAGTCTCCAGTCCCCTGTCAGAAACTATTTTTGGATGCCTCAGATGTGGGTTGGGGAACTTATTTTGGCCCTCTACAAGTTCAAGTCCTTTGGTCCCTTCATCAAAGGAAGGACCATATCAACATCAGTTGAGGGCTCTTCTTCCGGCTCTTCAGGATTTCCATTCTCTATTGCTTCCAGAGCCTCCCAAAGTCTTTACAGACAATACCAGAGTAATGTACTTCAACAAGCAAGGGAGATGCAGTCTTACCTCTTGTGCAGACTAGATCTTCAGGTTTGGGATATGGAAGTCCAGTATCAGGTAACTCTTCAGGCTATCTATATTCCTTCAGAATAGAACACTGTGGCAGACTCTCTGAGCAGGTCCATACACAAACTCATGAATGAATGCTTCACAGAGATGTCTTTCAGGTCATTATCCACCAGTGGGGTACTCCTCGAGTAGATCTTATTGCCTCCTGTCTGAACAGACAACTTCCTCTCTTTTGCACCAGAGTCTCATGTCCTCTGGCTTGGAAGGTGGACGCCCATTGTTTTCTTGGAAGGGGATGTTTCTCTATGCCTTCCCCTCCCCTTCTTCTCATACTGAGGGTCCTGTTCAAGATAGAACAGGACTCTCCCCAAATCTTGTTGGTGACTCCCTTTAGACCCAGACAGCATTGGTTCCCTCTTCTTCTGCACTTAGCCAAGGGCAATCACCACAAGTAACCTCACAGATTGGACCTACTCACACATGACAAGGGGTCTCTCAGCCATCCCCACTTGTCCACTCTTCAAATGACACTATGGGTGATAGGATTTTGATCCTGTTATGCATTTTTTTTTCTGAGAACATACTTTGGGCTCTGCAGAAGACCAGGAAGCCCACTATGAGGAAATCTTTTTATCCAGATGGTAGAGATCTTCTGTTTGGTGCCTTGCTTGTAACCTGGATACACTTTCTGTGGAAGTTCCTTTGGTTCTCTCTTATTTGTGTGAATTGCTCAATGTTGCATTGGCATACTCTTCAGTTAAAGCCCACCTTTCAGCTATTTCTGATTGTCTGCCTTTGACTCCTCCTTTGGCTTCTAGATTTGAGGTAAAATAATTTCTTAAAAGGCATCCTTCTTATTAGGTATCCCAGGTTCCTATTCCTCCTTTCTGGAACCTTAATTTTGTTCTTGAAAATTTGACTCAGGCTCCTTTTGAGCCAGCAGCTTCAGCTTCCTTACAAGATTGTACTTGGGAAACTGTTCTTCTTTTCAGGTAGATCAGGTAGAAGGGTGCCTGAACTTCCGGCCCTTATGGCTGTACTTAATTTTTTTGTTTTGTTCATAGGGACAGGGTGCCTCTTTGCACTAATCCTTCTTTCATGCCTAAGGTGCGTAATTAGCTATCTCTTAACCAGTCTATTAATTTGCCCACTTTTTCCCCTTCTCCACAGTCTGCTAATGAGAAGATTCTTCACACCTTGGATATGCATAAATAACTCAGATTTTATTTGGATAAAACTAAAGCCATTTTTAAATCTGAGTAACCTTTTATATCTTTTCATCCTAATTCTTTAGGTTTGGCTGTATTCAAGCAAACTATTACATATTAGATCTCTAAGGCAATTTTCTTTTATTACTCTTTTCATGGGAAAAGCCTGTCTTCTGTTAAGGCTCATTCTACCAGGGTTGTGGCTTCTTCTGGTGCTTTTTTCAAAGGATTGAATATTGACTCCATCCTTTAGGCAGCTACTTGGACTTCTGTGCATACTTTTACCAAATGTTACAAGTTGGATATGGTTGCCAGGGCTAAAGCTGGATTTGCCAGGGCTATCCTGCATGGCTTTCTTGAGGGCTGTGCTGGACCTTCCTCCTCCAAAGTTTCCTCTTGAGCTTTTGTACTCTCCCTAGTGTAATGAATACTACAACAGTGATATGGAAGGACATAGTACAGTTGTGTAAAATCTTACCATAACAGTGGATGTCCTTCTCTTCAGTGTTGCAATATTCATTCTTTCCCTTCTCCCCTTTTTCTTTTTCCTTCTAGATGCACATGCTCCTCTTTTACTCCTCAGGCTGTTGTTCCTCCTGGGGCTTTTCAGTTCTGAGGAAGGTATGTCTGTATGTTATCTTTATGCCCTACACCATGAGTGGGGAGCATACATGTGTGATGTATGACAACCCTATTGCAACCTAAGGCTTTGGTATACTGGCCAGACATAGGGCTACCCATGGCATGGCATCCCTGAGTGTGTAATGAATACTGCAGCAGTGAAGGGAAGAATATCTACTGTTATGGTAAGATTTTACACTATTGTACTTTCCTATTAGGAGGGATAAACTTCATTATTTGAAAATGTACATAGTTTTGTTTGTGTTTGTATTAAGCTAACAGGTTCTGTTTTTTTGAGGGTTTTCATTAAAACAAAATGTCTTGTAAAATGTGAAATAGATTCAAATGGAGACAAGAAAATCTTTATAAAGGATCAACCTGCCAAACAATAATGGGTGACTGTATAGAAACAGACATATAAAAAAGTTGGTGTATGTATTAGACAGCAATAATGACCTCTTATCATAATGACAACACTTTCCATATTATCTTGGAATGTGAATGGCCTCAGAAATATGGACAAAACAGAAAGCATATTTAGTCATATTAAAAAATGCAGAGTACAAATAGCAAAGCTACAGGAGACAAATTTGGAAAGAACTGAGCTTGTAAATTTGGTAAACAAAGGATTTCAAGATGGATATCCAGCAGAATATCAGGGGCAAAAGAATAGACAAGTACTTATATTAATTGCAAGTGGAGCTCCAAAAATGATATAAGTGGAAAAAAGATAATGGTATATTTGTGGTAGTACTGGCAAGCACTGAGGATTATGTCAGCATGTATTTATATTCCATCTAAAACTGATATTATGGAGCCTAAGAAAATTTGGGGGGAAATAATCAGCTTTCCAGCTGGAACTTATAGGTTCAGTTTAATTCTAGTTCAGTCAGGTCAAGATTTGCTCTAATTCTAATATGGATTACTGGTAGACAGATAAGGCAGTGCATGGATCCTGCACTGCAGCGTTCCTAAACACACAAAATGGACTTCACCTCGTGCAAGAGATTGATTCATTTAGTGTCGTGCGAGCGAGGTGCAAAAACATTTAGGACCCACATGGTTTTGCACGAGTGGTGGTGGCACAGTGGCAACACAGGAAAAAATATCCTATCTAATCAGAACTGAGGAAAGTATTAAATAGCAACATTTGAGACTTGAGTTATACAAGTTAATGAATGGCAGCTGGCAATAGGTGTGAATATGTTGTTGTTGTTGTCCACTAATATAACAATTTAAAATGTTTCATTCTGCTGAATTTGTAGTTCTCTGATGGCTGCTAACTGTGAATATGTTGTACTTGTATAATTTTATTACTGCATATTTAACAACACTTTTTATTCCTCCTAAAATTCATTTTATGAGACTTCTGTAAAATAATACACATTAGTATGAGATATTGAATTTTAGGGTAAATATTATACATTTATTAATTTATTGATTGAATACAGCCAGACCATTTCTGTTGACTCAATGCCCTGTGCCAGAAGACTGTTTCAGCAGGAAATATTACTTATAGGTAGGGAGTGGAATTTGATTTGCAGCACAGAGGCTGTATATGGGTCGTACAAGGGAAAATATAACAAAACAGGGTAACATTTTGAAGAAATTTATGAAAATATTTGGTATGGAAGACATACATTAAGTAGTAGGAGCTCTGAGAGAATTTATATATTTTTCCCCAAGGGACAGTAAGTGGCCTAGACTAGACAGAATTTATATTTCCCAGAAATGTGTATTTAATAGAGAGCTTTGACACAACTCCAGTAACTATTTCAGCTCATACGCCAATAATAACCAAGATAAAAATGCAGGGTAATGAAATAAAAATGAGACACTGGCACTTCACCACCCATGTGTTAAAAAGAATAGAATTTAAGGAATGGGTAGTGGTTGTTATTTGGGAGTTATTAAGGAAGACAGAAAGTACTCCAGAAGTCATAGCTAGTAAATGGGATAAAATGAATGTTGAGTTTAAAAACTAGATAGAAATAAAAGAAAAAGATATGGTTAAAAAATAAGAATTATTTAGAAGGGGTGACAAAGGATAAAGTATTGTAGAATAAGCAGAAGCTCAGAGAACAAGAGGAGATGCAAATGCAGAGTGCTAAAGAGAAAATAAGGGATTACCTGGATAATATGCATGCTTGGAAAAGGTTGCTGTCAAACAACTGTTTTTTTATATTTCCAGAGCAAAAAAAAAACTTTTAGCATGATCTTAGGCAACAGAAAGTAGAAAGGGTTGTTGCTGAACTTAAGGAGCCTATAACAAGAAAAATAAGCAGAGATCCTGTAGAGGTATTAGAGATATTTCAGAAATTTTATGAAAATTTCTATAAAGCAGAGAAACGGGGAACTCAAGAAAAAGCACAAATGGAAATAATTATAGAAGACTTAAATATGCCAAAGTTAGAGGTATATGAGGCTCAACAATTAACCGTTACAGTGAATGAGATGAGATAAAAATGGTGATGTATAATCAATCTGCAGAAAGTCTCCAGGAATAGATGGTATTCTGGTGGAAGTTTGGAAGCTAAGAGGGAAGAAAGTTTTGCATAACAGTATTTTAAAAGGTGGGACAATAAGATCCTGGAAAAAGCCTTGAAAAAAGGCATAGTTTCATAACTTGTTACTAGGCTAATGACCACTTGAGCTCTTCCAAGCCTAGACTTGTACCCCAAACCATTTGGGTTCCGAGTATCATGGGTGTCTATACAGGGGGTATATTAGTAGGGATGTAACTATGGATTTTTAGGGGAGTGTTAGAATAATACTTTTCTTACTGATGGGTTCTGTCCATAAGGGACATGGGACCAGATCAGGGGTAAATTTATGATTTCCCATCTAGTTGTTAAGGTTTTGTTTGAATAGGGTCAGGGAAGAACTTTGTTTTACATGGATGAGGACCCTATTCCTCAGTACAGGGATCCTTTGGGACACTTATCTGACTCTCTAGTGTCTTCTGTTTATGTGACAAGTGAAGTTCAGATCCCTGCATATAGTGTTTCTGATGTTTGTTTTGCAAATGTGGAACAGATCCATCAGGGCTCAAGGAGGGGCCCCCCCTCCCCATGAGGAGATGGAGCCCATCCCTTCACCTGTGACAAAAGCTTTGCTTGGTGGCTGACTTTTAATAGATCACAGCTTTTTGCTGCTCTGCTACATATGAAACCCTGACCCAGAATAACATCATCTATAAATGATTTAGCACCCAGATCCCCATAAACATGCTGTGCACATTTGGAGAGAGGAGGCCCCCTTCTGTCTGCAGTCGGACCAGGTGACAAATGACATTCCTCACAAATCATGCGGCTGGCTATCCCTGGCTAAGCAGAGATCTGTGGTGATGTGATAGTAATATGTTTAGAGGTGTTCGGTCATAATCCCACAGATGGTAACTTTGCACCACTGGCTACTCAGCCAAGCAGATTCACCAAATGTCTGAACCTGCAGTTCCTTTTGTATTATGCAGGATTACTATTGCAACAACACATCATCAGTAGGATAAAACTAAACAGTTTCATTCCTGTCTAAGCTGTGCTTGCATTCCCTATAGTGGGTGAACAATCCAATGCTTGATGAATTCTGCTTAACAATTATAGGAAGAGCCGACATTGAAGGATCAAAAAGCAATGTCACTATGAATACCTGACCACCACAAGACAGTTATTAACTTTTCAGACACTTCCTGCTTACAACCCAAAAAGCCAGAAGGATCATAAGACCCTGTTCTGTATTCATACTGAAAATCAAGATCAAGCAAGCTTTTGCCCTTCTTCTTCACAGGAGATTTTTCTCCTCCTTGAGCTCTCATTAGGACACCTGCATTACTCTTAGATAGGTGTATTGCCCCAGTAACACTCCTCCCACCTGACATTGTCCTCAGAGTGGGTTGCACCTGGATGCCTGAGCACTTAGAGCCAGAAATGAAAGCCCTGGTGGGACTCACCCCATAACTCATTAGGTAAGTGAAAAAAATGATAAGATAATGATAATTAGTAGGACTTAGAAAATATTACATGATAATTATTGGAATCAATCAGTGATGTATTTACTCCTACCCTTTTATAAAGATCCTATTTCCGATTTTTTACCTCTATTACAATATCCTCTACTTCAAGTATAGTTGGTTAAGATTTTGACTTCCATTTTCTAGTAATTGCTTTTATGGCAGCTGCTAGAAGTAAAACTAACAAGGCCTTACTATAGCTAAGCAATTCAGATTCTTTGTCCCAGATTAAAAAAAAATAATAATAATTTTCTTAGATACATTCATTTGCTCACCCAGTATTCATGACAGAGTACTCCAGAGGGAATTTTAAAGTCTGAGAACTCATTATATTTGAAAACATATGCTCCCAGGTACCTCTTTCTTCCCCATCACACCTCCAACATTTGCAATTTACCTGAAGAAAAATTCTTTGGAGTCTGCCAGAGGTATAAAAATACATATACAAACACTTTCAAGCAAAGATCCTAAATCCTTTTGACTTTTTTGCAAATTTGGGAGCCATATAGATATCATCCCATTTTTTGTGAATTGCTTATCTAGTCTGTCTTCCTAATCCTTTCTAACCTCCTCTGGTATTGCAATATTTTATGTGCCCTACTAATTATCCCTTTTTTAAAAGTAGCTTTTGTTCTAGATTCTACTAAACACTCTACCAGTGCTGATCTCTCACTTAGGATCCCCTATTCCTTTCTCTTTGCCTTTACTCTATCAATCCTTGATAGGGATGGCAATCTCTAGCCTGCAGTCCAAAATGAATTATTGGCCTCTTTCCATTCTATTACTTTTTCCTCTCTAATTATTTGCTCCCAATACCTTGGTTCTTTTGTCAGATTCCTCCAGTAAACTCAAACTCCTTGTACTGGCTTAGTTCTTAGAGTACTTTCTGCTACCTTTTATGAATATAATATAATGTATGGTTACTGTTATTCTCCTTAAGGATCTGCATCCAAAATCCCAGTCTTTCATTATTTCTTGAGCTTCCTCCTGTTTTATCATTATCTTTCCTTTTCTTTCTGCTTGTGCTATGTATAGGAGCCTTAACTGTGTAGCTCTGATATACCCCTTCAAATCAGATAATCCCAAACCACCTTGTTCTAGTGGAAGCAGCAAATCATCCCACTTGACTCTTCTCTTCTTCCCCTCCCAGATAAAATCCTTCATCTTTTTATTAATTGATATCCACAATGTCTCCTCTGGTTAATAAAAATATGCTTAACCTGTGTATAAAACTAAAGGGACTAAAAACATTTTCACTGCTTGTATTTTGCTATCCATATCCCTAAAACAGAGCTTCCAATTTCTCAATTTTTGTATTATCTTTTTAGTCTTTTTCCACATATTCTTAACTGCTGTAACAGAATCCTTTTAAATCAATACACCTAAGTACTTCATTTTATCATGCCCCCATAAATATGGGTATTACCGAACCAATTTGTGTGTGGGTGCATAGTTTACAGCTATTGCCTTTGTTTTATCTTCATTAATTTTGTATCCCAAAAAGATTTGAAACTATGTTCCACAACACTGAAATTTTATTCTATGGTTTTATAAGGTACAAAATAATATCATCTGCAAATAAACCCAACTTTTCTCGATTATCATACCAATTTTGTCCTTGAATTTCTGAGTCCCTTATTTTCTTAGCCAATGGTTCTATATATAATGCAAATAACAAAGGGTTAAGAGGACATCCCTGCCTGATTCCTTTTCTCAAACAAAACTTGGACCCTCTACTTTAAAGTTTGTGTCAGATCCCTTTTATATCCTCCTAATCAACCTTATTATTTTATCAGGTAATGCAAATGCTTCCATTGCCCTACTCATAAAATCCCAGTGTACTCTGTCAAAAGCTTTCTTTGCATCAAGACCCAGCAAAACAGTGGCATTTTCTTACATGCTTTCCCGGGATAATTATTGTTCTATTATTGTTGTCAGATGTTTGCCTTCCCTCTGCAAAACCACATTATCCATATCTGTTAATTTTTGCATCAACTTCTTTTAACTATGATCTGATGGGTCTTTACCATCTTTAGGTATTACGGTCTCCACAACTTTCTTCCATGATGTTGGTACTTCTACTTTTAAAATACAGTTAAATAAAACCTTCTAGATATTTATCACTTTCTTCGCTCCTAGCTTCTACACAGAATACCATCTGTTCCTGGAGACTTCCCTGTAGATTGGTTATACATCACCATTTTTATCTTGTTTCCTCCTTTCCTAAGTGTTAGTAATTGAGCCTCATTTACCTCTAACCGTGACATATTTAATTCTTCCATAAACATTTCCATTTTTACTTTTTCTTGATTTCTACATTTCCCTGCTTTATACAGATTTTAATAACATTTCTGAAATATTTCTAATACCTCTACAGGAAGTCTGGTTGTTTCCTTGTTATAGACTTTCTAAGCTTGGTAATAACCCTTTCTCTTGCCTGATCAGTTGTGCTAAAAGCTTTTGCTTCTGGTGTTATTAGAGCATTTGGTTAACAGCAGTCTTTCTAATAATGCATATTGTCAAGGTAGTCCCTTACTTTAGCACTCTGCTGTTACGCTTTTTCTTGTTCTGAGATTCACCTTATTATGCAATTATTTAACCTATATCAGTCCCTCTAAATAATTCTTGTTACTTCTTAACCATATCTCTTTTTCTTTTATTTCTACCATATTTTAAAACTACTTTCTTTTTATCCCACTACCAAGCTATATTTTCTGAAGAAATTTCTATCTTCCCTAATAACTCCCAAATAATTTCCACTATCCATTCCTTAAATTCTTTCTTGTTTAACAGATAGGTGGGGAAATGCCAGTGTCTCATTTTAATTTTGGTTATTATTTGTGCGTGATAGACACTGCGGTGGTGGTGCTGCGGTAGCGTTGTCACCTCACAGTAAGATGTCATGTTTGATTCTCAGCTAGAGCGTCTTCTGTGTGGAGACATGCGTGAATGGGCGTACCTTCGTTGAAAGTTGTGCATCAGAGCTGGCAACTCGGCACGTAAAAATCTACTGACAATCATTAGCGGACCGGAGTTTCACTGTGGCGACCCCTAACCGGAAAAAGCCAAAAGACACAACAACAATTTGTGCGTGATCTTAAATAGTTATTGGATGTGTTTCATAGCTTTCAATTAAATGACATGTGCATGTGAAATATAATTTCTGCCTAGCCTAGTTTATGTACTTTGGGGAATAATATGTAAATTTTCTCCAAACTCCTACTACTGAATTTACAACTTCCATACTAAACATTTTCATAAATGTCTTACAAAAAACTACTCTGTTTTGTTATATTTTCCCTTCTAGGCCCCCAGGGACATCCTTACTGTTGCCATTCAAATTCCCATCCCCACCTATAAGTAATATTCCCTGCTGAAAGCTGATTATTTCTCCAAGTATGATCTTGTAGCAGTTTTAGTTGAAATATACTATATGCCAGTGTAATCTTCCTCCATTGCCAGTAGCCCATTACTATGACAAATCTGCTATTATTACTTTTTCCCTGTTCTATAACTATTGGAGCTCCTCTAACAATTATTATAAGTACTTCCCTTTTCCTTTGCCCCTGATATTCTGCTGAATAACCATCCCGAAATTCCTTCTTTATCAAATTCACATGCTCGGTTCTTTCCAAATGTGCCTCCTGTAGCATAGCTATTTACGGTCTGCATTTTTTAATGTAGTTCACTACTCTTTCTTTTTTGTAAATGCCTGTGAAACCATTCATATTTAAAGATAATAAGGAAAGTGGTGTCATTATGATAAGAAGTTATTATTCCCACCTGTTATGTATAACAACTTTCATTTTTAATGTCTAGTTTCACCTTTTATATTACACGTATACACTATGATCTTTTATACAGTTGTTTCTTGTCATATCCATTTGAACATGTGTCACATATTTCAAGACTTTTTTGTTTTAATGAAAACCCTCAAAAACAAACATACCCTCAGAACACTCCCATAATATATATTAGTTTAATTCAAATACACAAAACTATGTATATCTTCAAATAAGTATGTTTAGTCCTCCTAATAGGAACAATTGTTCCAAACTGGCAGCTGCACTCACAGGCTTAAACTGACCTATAATAAAGGTTGTCCATGCTAAGACACATGGTACAGCCTTTGCTTCTACTTTACTAAGTGTTGTCTTGTTTTTGTCTTATCTTTATTCCACTACAAGATGTGGAAATCAACTTGAATGCTTTCAGAAAACATTATCTTTTAGCCATTGAAAAAAGTATCCTGTTTCTATTACCCTTATCAGCCTGCCTCCATAGAAACATGAGAATCAGATAGATAGTTGCCTTTAGCTAAAAGCTTATCATGTTGCACTGTGAACATTTATTTGCTAGAGGAAAACTTTTAATCGCATTCAATGTTCTTTTATTTTTTTGTTTCCCTTTAAAACTTAAAAGATCAAGCCAAGGACCTTAATCCAGTCATTTCCCTATGCAAAAGTAAAAAAGAAAAGCTTATCAGTTGTACTTATATCACGCTGTTTTGTCCAGGCTTTCTTCTCTTTTTATATTACAGTGCTTACATTTCTTAAAACTGAACAAGAAAGGAGGACAAAAAGTTTACTTCAGTATCCCTGTTACACACACAAAAAAATTGAAAAAGCTTTACTCTGTAACATGCAGTATATGTAATGTCTAATAAAAATACTGTTAAGAACAAATATATTTTACTTTTACAGGTAACGCTTTCTTTTCTCTTTCCCTGTGCTTAATGTTCTTCCAAACATTAATGACATGAAGTAGGGCATATGCTTTGGAGTCCCCAAAAAGTTTAGCAAAGTCAAAAAAGTCCAATATTTCCAGGTTTTCTTATTTTGCCATATTTTACAAACATGATTTGATACATTGTAATCTCACATTTATTCATTAATTTCCAAGTTGCTGGTTTTCTTCCTGTTGATCTCCATCTCCAAATCCAATCTCTGGGTCATTTCCAGCATACTCCTAGTTCTTCTAGTCAAGTCGTGCTTTTCTCTCTCTCAAGCACTTTCCTTTGGAACATTGGAAAAGGTGTCAGTGGCATAAGTCTCTTTATGAGCTTTATTATCAGAAGAAGAAGAAGAATCACCTTCTGTTTGATATTTCACTTTTTTGTTGGACAAACTTTTATATTTCCTCTTTAGCATGTTCTGCATCAAAAATTGATTTTGACCCTGCAGGAAAAATATTTTGAAGATTTATTTATTTAATTTATTTACTTACTTACTTTTGTTTACTGGGATAGTTACAAAATGTTTACAAAACTGTACAGAAAGCAAAAGTTACAAAATCCTTTACAAACTTTTACAGAAAACAAAGTTTACAATATTTTGTAAAAACACAATACAAGGGATGAAACAGAATACACATGAAATGTGCACAATGAGTGCAGAGATTAGTATATCTATGGCAAAAACAGCAGTTAGTACATGAAAGCTTGACAAATTGTACCTGAGAAAAGCATGGAATAAGGTCACAGTTTGCTCCTATTGTCTTTTGGAAAAATAGGATTATGTGAATATAAAAGGACTCCATGAAGGGCGGGACTTGCTAAGGAAGGATATACTGCATGAAGATATTAGAACAGGGACGGAGGAGTTAGAGAGCAGTGAATGAAAAAGATACAAGAGGGAGGGAGAAGACAGTAGGAGATATATGTTGGGTCATGTGTGGATGTATAGTAAGCAAATAAGTAGAAATAGAGGTTGAGAGTGAGAGATGAAAAAAAGAATACACAGAAGTATTAACCAGGACAAGAACATGAGCAGATCCAGTTTTTACCTAGGAAATCTTTTAGGAGTTTTTTGAAATGAGATGTGTTGGTAGTAGTTATAATTGGCTGAGGGATGGAGTTCCATTTTTTGAAGATGTAGTTAGAATAGAGAGAATCACCATCTTTATTATTGGATTTGGAGACTTGCAATAAGGATTTGTTGGAGAATCAGAGATTACAGTTATTAGTGTAGATTGAAGAATGAGTTGAAGTGTGGGTATTTTGTCAGTTTGGTGGATGAGTCGATGTGCAAAGGTAAGCTGAGTGTATGTGTAGTTGTTGTAAGGCAGTGCAGTAGTGGGATCTGTATTGTGTATTATTGATGAATTTTGCAATTTTATTATAGCAAGCCTGCAGCTTAGCTAGATCTGTTTTATTTAGTTTTGTAAAGATGGGAGAGGCGTATAGTAGGGAGGAGAGAAGATGGGTTCTGACTATGTCTTGTGTTCTATCAGTAAGGAAATGCTTGACTCTATAAAGAGAACCTAGTTTAATATGGGTTTTCTTGATGGCCTGCGCTAGGTAAAAGTCAAATTTTAGGTTGTAATCTATTAGAACACCAAGTAATTTTGTATGGGTTATGGCTGATATTATGGTGTTGTTGGATGAAAGTATTTGGAATGGGGGGTCATATAATTTAGTGGGGTGAAAGACCCTCAATTTGGTCTTGGAAGGGTTTAGTAGCAGTTGTGACTTAGATAGCCATGATTTGACAGATAGGAAGGACTATTGGGTTGTATATGCAAGTAGATTTAGGGAAGAAGTGTCACAGATAAGAGTAGCATCATCAGTATATTGGACAATAGAGGCTAAGGGGGATGAAGACTGGAGTCAGTTGGTGAATATGATGAAGAGAATAGGACCAAGAATAGAACCTTGAGGACTGCCCAAGGTAACAGGTAAAAGTGGAGAGAGATCTTGTTGTCATTTGACTGCTTCTTGTCGGTCTGATAGGTAGCTATGGAACCAAGTTAGAGCAGAGGGGCCGAGGTTTAGTGTTGCTAGTTCATCAAGAAGTTTCTCGTGGGAAACTGTGTCAAAGGCTTTTGAGAAATCTAAGAAGATTGAGGAAACAAACTGACCATTATTTCTGTGTTGGTTAATGGTACTGGTGAAGCTTAAGAGGGCAGTTGTGGTGCTGTGGAACTGGCGAAACCAGTGTTGTGTGTTAGCTAAGAGGTTGCTGAATAGTAGATAGTTTGAGCTGCATGTGGATGAAGTTTTCAAGAATTTCAGAGGGGTGGGGGTAAGATAGAAATAGGTCTGTAGTTGGAAGACTCAGTGGAGTTGCCTCCTTTGTGCAGGGGAATAATATAAGACATTTTCCTCCTTCAACCAATTCATCTAAATCCAAATATCAAAATTAACAATAACCCGATTAATCTTTTAGATTATTCCCTCATAAAGGATTGCTCTATATGGGATATTCTTAAACATAAGGACAAAAACCTTCAAGATCTACGACTAACTCTGAAAGTAAATAATAAATATATCATAATCTTATGTCAACTAAGGGAAATCATATCCACTCTGACTAAAGATATACCTATTGTTGACCTATTACACACAGAGCTATCCGAGGAGGAGCACCTGATCTGTGATAGAAAGCAATAAGTAGCCTGTTTTTTTGCTTATTTTTAGTATTTATTGCTTATTCTAGTTATTTATAGCAATTTTATTGTATACTGCATACTTGTACTGTATTTCATAGCTATTGGCTCACTGCTGGTTTTCTGCTGTGCTGTGATAAACATTTCTGTAGTGTTTTCTGCCTAAAATAGCTGTCCACCCTCCTTCCCTATTGGCATCTTGTCTTTATACCTGCAGGCCTTGCAGTTACCTGCCCCTACTCTAAATTTGATCTTGGGCACTCCCAATCCAGTGTCAATAGCTCATTCAAACGAATACAGAGAGAAGATCTGAGAATTCCAACCCACTTAGTTTCTTTCCTTCTGTTCCTCCTTTCTCCCTTTCTAGAAAAAAATTGCCTAAATCTCCTTGTGTTCTAACTGCTTCTCAAACATTTTGGAAATATAGAGTATATTTTAGTGCATTTACTAAAACTGTATTTACCTTAATATTGCTACAACTCAAGTGCTCTAAGTTGCACTGCATCTGAATTGTTTTAGTGTTGTTTTAGCTGCTTTTCTGTATATATAGATTTTTCTGTATATGTAGACTAGCTACTTATTCTACTGGATTACTGCCTCTTAAATCATTTTTCAGTTGTGCACTTGCCTTGCTTCATTTAAAAAGTTTTTAATTGCTAATTTTGTAGAGTTTTAATTGCATTTACTGTTCATGGCTACACACTCAAGTTTGTTAGCCTTTTCTGTGTTTATTTCTGTATTATTGCATTGTTTAGCTTGTTTTAACCAAAAAAAAAAATACTATCTTGTTTACTCATTTCTCACTGTTCCTAGCTAGTATAGTCCAGATCCCAGGCTTTGCTGGTTTCAGGACTTTATTTTCTGTGTTCAGAGCTATCCAGACCTTGCTGTGGTAGAGGGAAGTCCTACTGCTTACCAATGGGAGTGGTGAGCATTGTACTGCCTATCTAACACTAGAGTGGTTTCCAGCTCTGAAACTGCAATTTTATTAGCCATTTTGGGCTGATTTCTATCCCTTTCTACTTTCTGGCTTAAAAACACGTGTGTTTGCATGTTTTCTGCATCGTGCAGCACCGAGGGGCATCGGTTAAACTATTCCAGGTACCAGAAAGTCTGCTCTTCAAATTTTCCCTTAGAACTAGCTGGTTTCTCAGTAGTAGCACTGAAATCTGAACCCTGTGACTAGCACTTGTTCTAGAACCTGCCGGAAAGCACTAGGAAGCCTTAAACACATAGCAACACCAAACCCATATATGCGGAGGCCCTTAACATTAACCTGCCCAAGCAACAAGGACCTCCGAAGCTGAAATGCAAACAAACACCAGTCACAACCAAAGTGACACATAGCTCACAACACCAGTGTGCCTTCCAACAACAGCCCCTAAGGCAAGGCAATGTACCCAAACTTTAGTCATAGGTGACTCTATAGTCAGGCACACTGATGTCCCACTCACCAGGCTGAACAAGGAGAAAAGTACAGTCAGCTGCCTGTCAGGTTCCAGGATCTGCCACATAACGCATGCACTCAAGTCACTCCATGACAAGTACAAATATGACTCTGTCATTGTCCATGCTGGAGTGAATGACTTGAGATGTACCTCCCTGGACTACATGAAAAGAGACATGGAAGAGCTCTTGGATCATGTGGCCTAGGCAGATATGACTCTAGCCCTGAGTAGCATCCTGCCTTTGCCCAGAATGATACCACAGTATAAGGACAAAATCATTGACTTCATCAATTGGCTAAGCTTCCGGTGTCATTCAAAGGGGATTCAGTATCTGTTTGCCTGGTACGACATGATCGACAAACCATGATGCTTTGCCAGAGATGATCTGCACCTGTCACCCCTGGGATTCAGGTTGCTGTCTAAAGCTCTTGCCACCCCTATAGTGCCTTTTTTTAGGCAAGGTTCAAAGGACAAAACCACCACCGTAACAGATACAAGCATGCAAAATCTGAAGGTAATGCTACTCAATGCTAGAAGTCTAAACCTCAAAATTCACTCTCTCGAGGCACTCCTAAAAATGGAGAACATTGATATTTGTGCAGTAACTGAGACCTGGTTCAAGGCTGCAGAGAGCACCCCTGCAATACCAGGCTACAACTCTTACCACACTTTTCGGCCACCAAACCAAGACCGAAACACTAAAGGTGGAGGAGTGTCCATATTCACCAAGGATATTTGCACCTCCAGGCTAGTTGCCCAACACAATGCATCTGAAATTCTCCAGGTACAACTTACATTAGGTAAGACTGCAATCCAAATTGTAGCTTGCTACAGATCCCCCACCATGCCCCAAGATTCTCACTACACCTTTCTAAACATACTGGAAAATATTAAGATACAAAAAAACACCCTAATACTGGGTGATTTCAACTACCCTGCATTTAACTGGGAAAACTACTGGTGTACCAACACCTTTTCCCAACAGTTCTTGGAATTCATAAATTCCAATGCCCTGGATCAACTAATCCATTGTCCCACCAGGGGCTCTAATACCCTAGACCTGGTCATTACCAGCATGGGAGATAGATGGTCCACACCAGTGGTCACCACCTTATAGATCAGGTCTGACCATAAGCTAATCACCCTTGATATCCACATCTCACCCCCACCCCTAAGTAAGGAAAACTCTTAAAAAAACTTCTCCAAAGCCAACTTCATGCTACTCAAGATCAGACGTGACAAACTTCATGACACCCATGCAGACGGAAGTTGAAAGTTCAACTGCTGAATCCTACACTAGAGCACTGTATGAGCACATCCACTCGTGCATGAATCATGTCATCCCAAATAGAACCAAGACACTCTCCTCCAAAAAAATGAAGCCAATCTGGTGGTCCCCTGCCTTAAACTAACTATACAACAGAAGGAAGAAACTGTTGCAGAAAAGAGGAAAATCCCAGGATGCAAAAAACTCCCTTATCAGCCTCAGTAAGAAGCTGAGATCCCTCATAAAATCCTCCAAAGCTAGTTACAAAAATAAAATTGCCAAAGATTCCAAAGACAGCCACAAGGCATTCTATAGTTACGTCAAGAATCGAAATGGCAATGCTCAGATCTGCACTGAGCTACAACAGAATGGCATTAAATATACTGATCCCAAGGATACTGCTAATATCCTGGCAGATCAATTTAGTGCCACCTTCAACCCCCCTCTCACCCACTAAAGGGCCCATCTCAATACAAAAAGATTGCCAAATTCTGGTAATCATGGCCACACAGGTAGAAACCACACTCTCCAATGCTAAGAATACTGCATCCATGGGACCAGATGACATCCTGGGCTGTGTACTACATGAACTACAAAATGAACTGGCACCTCACCTAAATGTCATGTTTAATCATAGTCTCACCTCAGGCTTCATGCCCACTGAGTGGCGCACAGCTACAGTTATCCCACTCCACAAGGGGGGAGCCACCTTGGATCCCAGGAACTACTGTCCCATCAGTCTGATGAGCCTGATCTGAAAGGGCATAGAATGCATTATCATGGAACTTATAAACAAAGACATTAGCAACCTTCAAACACTGGACCCCACGCAGTTTAGGTTCGTGAAGGGCTGATCTTGTCTCCTGAACCAGATTGACTTCTTTGAATCAGTCTCCAGAGCTGTGGATGAGGGTAAGGCCTTCAACACCATCCCCCACTCTGGAAACATTGATAAACGTACTAAGCTGGGCATAAATCCCTACATCACTCGATGGGTTGCCAACTGGCTTACTGACAGAACCCAGACTGTAAAAGTAGCTGACTCCAAATCCAGGTCCAGACAAGTGACAAGTGGTGTACCTCAGGGTTCAGTCCTGGGATCGCTCTTGTTTGGCATCTACTTCTCTTAAGTACAGGCCAACACTAAGGGACTCTGGCTAACAAAGTTCGCAGATGACTGCAAACTGGGAGCCATTATTGAATCCCCAAATTATGTGGATATTCTACAAAAGGGCCTTACAGAAGCAGATGCTTGGTGCCAGAGCTATGAGCTCAAGCTTAATGCCAAGAAATGTATAGTTATCCCCTTTGGGAAAAATCATGTATCCATGAATTACCACATAGGTGGCAGTACACTAAACAATGAAAGTGTGATGAGATACTTAGGGACACAGGTGGACAGTGGTCTCACCTTCAATAACCATATCGCCACAACAGTCAGGAAATCCTTCTATGTGGCACACCTCATCACTAAGGGCTTTTCATCTAGAAAAAAGAAGGCCATTGTCCCACTGTACTCATCCCTCATTAGACCCATTATAGAGTACAACACCCTGTTTGGTATGTACCTCACTAGACATCTGCAACAGCTGGAAAGGCTGCAGAAATACCTCACTAAAAGAATCACAGGCCTAAAGCAGACGTCCTATGCTGACCATCTAAAAAAAACTCCAGCCATACTCTGTGGCATATCGTCTACTCAGAGGCAATCTCTGCTTAACATACAAGGCCATGTCATACCTTGGGCTGTTGGACATGCTCCACTTAAAGAAATCCCAATCCCTCAGAGCCACATGCTCCAGGGATCTAAACCTTGTCATCACAATGAACAAAACATGCTGGAGAGATAGGTTCCTGACTCAGAGACTCCCCATACTCTGGAATAGACTTCCCATACATGTCAAGCAGAGCGCCTCCTTGGCCCTCTTCAAAAGGAACCTTGACGATTGGATGGGTGATAGGAAATTCACCCTGGGGATCACGTCAGTTGCCCTCCTAGACAAGGGTCCAGGGAAGTAAATATTGTGGGAAGAAATATCCAGGGAATTGTTATGGCTAGGCTTGTATAGGCCCTAGGGCTGATAGCCTAGTACCAACCTATGAACATACCAATTAAAGTTATGTCAACTTTATCCAGTAAGGAGAAAATGCTTTCAGATTCTTATAATCTGATAACTCATATTAGACCTAGCTCAGTATGCCTGTTTTTCAGTTACTGGGATCAACAAGGTGTCACATTCACTGAGGATCAAAAACTCAAGGCGTTCAAAATTACCATGGAACTTTCTCCCTTTAAAAAATTCTGGTACACACAATTAATGATCAGTAATAATACTTACTATACACCCTCCACCCTTAATAAATTTTACCCAAATATCTCCCCTTCTTGCTCATGTTGTTCTTATCCACAAGCTGACCTCATACATGTTTTATGGTTCTGCAAACACACTCACAGACTCTGAAACTCTCTTAAAGTGTGTCTAGAGAAAATGGGTTACCAGCTAGCAATTCTCCACATCTCAGACCTAAACATTTCTAAACTAGAGTTACATGTTCTGATTTCGCTCTGTTTTCTAATTAAGTTGTATATAACTAAAAACTGGATGGCTAGAACCAAAATCAGCTGGAGCGGTTTCAGAAATATGGCTTTTAACTATATAGCTGCAAAAAAAATCATAAAAAGAAACACCAATAAAAGACTATACTACCAGAGACTCTGGAATCTGTTGCTTGACCAGATTTTAAATGCTTAATAAAATCAAGTGTGGAAGCATATATTTGTAGTGGTTCAACCAGATGTTGTTATAAACAGTCCACAACTCAATTTTCTGGGTTTGTTCATAAAGTCTCATGAGTGTATGCCTTATTTGTACAACCTTTCATTTCATTACTAATCAACCTTGTATAATAGTGGCATCCTTGTAGATATTGTACATGGTTGTAATTGTTGTTTTGTTGTGTTGACTTGACTAGTATACTTATGGATGCCATCCTTTTTTTTTGCTTATATGTAATTACATATGTCATCTCTAACTTCCTGAGTATACATTGTTGTCTTTCCTATTTAAAAATACAATAAAAAGTTATTTGAAAAAAATATATAAGAAATTTTCCAGCTTATAGGGATATACTGTTCTGAGATGGAGCAGTTAATCAGGATAGTTACATGATAGGCAATAGCAGGAGCAGCTATTTTTAAGAATTCTCTAGGTAGGTTATCAGCTGCAGGGGTTATAGGTTTCAGTTTGGAGAGTAATTCTTATTGTGAATGTGTGGACAGGTTTGAAGGAAAAAGGAGTAATTGGTATGGTTGGAGGGGTATTGTTAAGACAGCTGGTGAGAGAGAGAGTAAGGAGTTAGTAAAGAAAGTATTAAATTGTGTAGCTGTCAGTGCTTGTGATGGTAGAGGGGGTAGGGGCGGATGAATTACCAGGATGAAGGAGGTTTTTTTCATTGTGGACCAGAATTTCTTGGGATTGTTATAGTTCTGTTGTTGTGAGGTATTATAGTAAGTTTTTTTGTCGAGCTTGATTTGGGATTTGGCTTTATTGCGAAGTTGTTTGTACAGATCTAGATTAGCTTGGTTGCTTTCAGAAAGCCAGAACAACCAGGCCATGTTTCTTTGTTTTAATAGATTTTTTGTGTTTTTTGATAGCCATAGAACACAGTGAGATCTTATTCTGCTGTTGAATACAGCAGCTTGAATGTCACACCTGGTTCTCAGCATTCCCTGATTGTTGGAATAAATTGACTCCTCTTCTGCCTGGTGTATGGTGAGTAATAATTTTCTACTGTCTCCATCTTTTAATACTTTGTCTTTCTGCCACAGTTTTGTCTGACTCAACGCTTTGCAGGTAGGATTGCCCCTTTACTATTAGAGGTCTTAGCTGCTTTCTCATGGCCAGGTTTGGAGCATGCACACACAATGCATCTTTCAGTTAACAACTCCTGCTGTGGAATACCAGTCCAGTTGCTTATTTGTGCTTTCATAAAATTAATGCAGTCTGTTCCTTCCATTTTCCCTGGTTCACCAGAAAATATCAGGTTTTCCTATGTGCTTTGTTGTGTTTGAAACATGTCTTCTTGAGTAGTCTTATACTCACCCAGCCTTTTTTTAATTTCGAGCTCTGATTTTTGCAGTTTTATCAGCTCATAGGAATATCAGTTTAACGATTCTTCAATTTTTTCCAGCGTTTTGTTTTTTGAGTTGATATACCCCTTCAGTGTTTCATACATTTTTAATCATCTCTAAGCACATTTGACTTATTTTTAACTCTAGATAACTGGAAGTCATGTCTTGCACCAATGCTGGAGTTTGAACTGCGTTTTGCCGAACGGCTGCAGGATACTTCACAGCCAATGTTTTCTCCTCACATTTTGTGACTGATTTTCTTTCAGGTTCTTTAAATGTCTTCTTTGCTGGCATCTAGGCAGTGTATTTACTAGCCAGTAACTGCAATTTACCCAGAGACAAATTCACTGGCTCTCTTTTCTGAGTTTCTGTTTTCATACCATGAAAGCTGAAATTAAGCTGTTACTCAGTGTACAGCTATCTTGGAAATCAAGCAGAGTATC
This sequence comes from Protopterus annectens, assembly GCF_019279795.1. NCBI lineage: Eukaryota > Metazoa > Chordata > Ceratodontiformes > Protopteridae > Protopterus > Protopterus annectens. The sequence goes on from NC_056743.1 coordinate 1,789,154,013, forward strand.
CTCTGTGAGATGTACCTATCCCTCTGAACCATTCTATTGGTGTTGTACAAGAGGTTTAGATCCCTAAAACAGGTATTTCTGATGCCATTTGTCTTGTTGATATGCAGTAATGGGTCTGAGAATATCTTGTATGCCACACACAGGTCACCTCTTAGCACTGTGTAGGATACCGAGTAAAGTGACAGGGCTTTGAGCCTGTCCATGTAAGACATGTTGTTTAATCCTTGTACCCTTTTAGTAAGGTACCTGTATGGGTGTTTTCAAAAGAGACATAATGGATCTCTCAGAATATATGTCACAGACTGTTATGAGCCTTGTACTGAGCAGCATTCTACCTTCACCAAGGACGATGCCGCAATGCACACATAAAATAATTGATTTTTATAACTGGCTTTGTTTCTAGTGTCACTCCAGGGGATCCAGTATCTGCCTGCATGGCAGGATAAACTGAACAGACCATGTTGCTTTGCCAAGGATGGGCTGCACCTGTCCCCTGTAGGTTTTCAGATATTGGCTAAAACATCATCCACTCCCCACAGCTATTTTTAGGCAATGCCAAAAAGACAAAACTACCAACATAGTGAAAAAGTATCCAAGCAGCCTTAAGGTGTTCTTGCTCAATGCTAGAAGCCTAAACAAAAACTCCACACCCTTTAAGCCATTCTCACTCTGGAGAATGGAGACATCCGTGCTGTGACCGAGACTTGGTTTAAAGCCATAGAAAGTACTCTGGCAGTGCAAGACTACAGTGCCTTCCATACATTTAGACCAACATCAGCATGCACTGGGGTCAAAGGTGGAGGAGTCTCAATCTACAATAGCAACAAACATACATCCAAGCTGGTTAAACGGGATGATACTGTGGAGCTCATCCATGTGCAAGTCACCATAGATAAGGTCCCTCACCATATCATGACTAGCTACAGGTCACCATCTATGCCTCTGGAGTCTGATGACTCTTACCTAAACTAGTAGAGGTGCTCACCATCCAATCAAACATCAAGTTTATGCATGACTTTAACTATCCCTCTACAGACTGGGAAACTTACCCTGCCTGAAACTCACAGGAACAACACTTCCTGTATCTATTAACACAAACACCATGGGAACAGATAGTGCACACTCCAACCAGAGGTTCAAACATACTGGATCTGTTACTAACCAACATGGGGGAGTTTTGCATCCCTCTATGTCACATCTTCATTAGTGAGGTCAGATCACAAAGCTGTCTCCTTTGAAGTAAAAATCAAATTGGAAAACCCAGCTAAACCAGTAGCACTTAGAAACCATTCTAAGGCAAACTGGATCCTATTAAGTGACAATTTGTCAAAATTCAACTCTCCCCCTAACTCCGAGATCATTGCTAACTATGCAGAATTATTCACAGAGTCACTATACAACCATGTGAATGGCTGCATAGAGGCTGCCATACATACTAGAAGTAAACCAAATACAAGCACTAAAAACAAACAGAAGTAGTGGAATCCTCACCTAAACAGGGTTTATAATGAAAGAAAAAATCTCATGGCCAAAATCAGGAAGAGCAACTCCCTTAAAGACAAGTGCTCTCTTATACCACTAAACAAATAACTAAGAGGTCTAATTAAGTTCAACAAGGCCAGCTACAAGGTCAGGATAGCCTCACAGGCTAAGGACAATTACAAGGTTTTCTTCAGCTATGTCTGGAACCTTAAAGGTAACACACAGCAATGTGCCGAACTGGTGGTGAACATTGCCTCTTTCACTGATCAGGGTGTAATAGCAAATCTACTGACTGATAAATTCAGCTCAAACTTTACCCCCACTCCCCCTACCATCTCTGGGTGAGATCTTCTCCATTATACTTCCCCCAGCTATTAGCATGGAACAGGTGCTGGCAGCGCTCACTAAAGCTAAGAACACTGCATTCCCGGTTGCCACATGAACAGTCTAAAACAGGACCTATCAGGACCACTTCAACTACAGCCTTAAAAGAGGCTACTTTCCAAGTGAATAGAGGGCTGCAGCAGTTATTTCCCTCCACAAAGGCGGACCATCAATGACCCAGGGAACTAAAGACCTATCAGTCTAATGAGCCTGATATGCAAAACCATGAAATGACTTATCATGGAAATGATAAACAAGGACATTGGTAACCTACAGACATTGGAACCATCCCAGTTTGTCTTTGTTAGGGGAAGGTTGTGCCTTCTTAACCTAGTAGACTTCTTTGAGAGGGTCACCAAGCCAAAGGATGATGATAAAACAGTGCATACCAAGTATCCTGTGCTGACCAAGGCATTTGATACAATACCCAACTCATGCATTGTTGACAAGCTGTCTGAGCTAGGAATAAATCCCTACATAACATGCTGGATTGCAGACTGGCTCACAGACAGAAGCCAAGAAGTCAGGATCAATGAAATCACCTCTAATAAGAGACCTGTCACTAGCAGGCCTACTCTTGTTTGACATCTACTTCTCAGATGTCACTTTGAATGTTCAAGGCCTCTGGCTCACAAGTTCAGATTACTGTAAATTGGGAGCTACTGTAGATTCCCCCAAGACACCAACATCTTGCAAGAGGGTTAAACACAGACAAATTACTGGTGCCAAAGCCATGGCCTAATATTCAGTGCCAAAATGCATTATAATTCACTTTGGAAACAGTTGACCCAGTAGTAAGGGACCTGGGAGCATATGTAGACAGCAATCTGGGTTTTGACCAGCACATAGCTAAGATAATAAGAAAACCATTCTGTGTCACCCAACTTATAGTTGTGGCACCCAGGATCAAGGAAGTTATAGTACCCCTCTACTCGGCCCTTATCAGACCTGTCATAGAGTAGACTGTCCCCTTTAGGATGTACCTAACCAGACATCTGAAAAGTTGCAATGCTCTCAAAGGTTTCTCACAAGGAGAATTCAGGGCATGAATACCTTATCCCAAACTGATCACCTAAAGGCTATTTCTCTGTATTCAGTCTCGTACAGGCTGCTGAGAGAGGACCTTTGCCTGGCTTATAGGCTTCCTCAGACTCAGCCCTGATGTATCTGTTGCAAGATCATAGTATGCGAGAGATGGACATACACAATTTCAGAAGAGTTAAAAATCTTGCATATATACAAGTTTGTCAAGAACATACACACACTACATCCACCACAGAGTGTGTCCACCACACACATAGACCAAACTATGTTGAGGTACTAAAAAGCAATCTTTGCAAACCTGAAAGACCTCCTTAGCCCGCTTTCACAACAGCCTATGTGGAATTGTTCACAGAGACTTTGTACATTCATGTAAATGGCTATATTGAGGCTGCTGTACCCACTACAAGTAAGGCCATAAAAAACTCTAAAAATGAATTACAGTGGGGGAATTCTAACCTTAATAGGGTATATTACAAAAGGAAAAATGTCATGGCTTAAATCTGGAAGAACAACTCCCATAATGATAGGAGCTCTCTAATTAAAATAAACAGGAAACTAAGATGACTAAGTCCAATGAGGCCAATTATGAAGTCAAGACAGCCTCACAGGCTAAAGACAACTACAAGGCCTTCTGCAGCTCTGTCTGAAACCTCAATTCGTTGGTGCCACCTTCACTGGGTAGAGAAACATGACAAATTTGCTGGCTGACAAATTCAGCTCAAACTTCACCCCTCACATTCCTCCATGAAATACCTACTAACATAACCCCTCCAACAATTAACAGGGAGAAGATACCTGTGGTGCTCTCTAAGACCAAAAACACAGCTACAGTGTGCCCTGACAGTATCCTGAGATGCTTCTTAAATTGCTTGAAACATGATCTATGAGGATCACTTGAGACACTTTTCCACTATAGTCTGCAATGGTTATTCCACTTCAGAAGGGTGGACCGTCAATTGACCTCAGAAACTACAGTCCTATTAGTCTGACTAGTATAATATGCAAAGCCATGGAACAAATTAACATGGAAATGATCAACAAAGACACAGGCAACCTTCAGACACTGGACCCAACCCAGTTTGGCTTTGACAAAGGAAGATCATGCCTACTAAACCTGGTGGACGTCTTTGATAATGTCAACAAGACATTGAATGAGAGGAAAACTATGCATACTGACTAACTGGACCTGGCTAAGGTTTTCAGTACAGCACCCCACTCTGTTATAATTGACAAACTCACCAAACTGGGCATAACCCCCTACATAACTCGCTGGATTGCTAGCTGGCTCACAGACAGGACCCAGAAAGTTAGGACTGGTGATACCACCCTCACTAAGAGACTGGTCATCAGAGGGGTACCTCAAGGCTGTATGCTGGGACTGCTCCTTTTTGGCATCTACTTCTCAGAGTGAGCCTTTGGCTGGCCAAGTTCACAGATGACTGCAAACTGGGGGCTATCATAGATCCCCCCCAATGACACACACATCTTACAAGAGGGTCTAACATAGACAAATGACTGGTGCCAAAGTCACTGACTAAAACTCAGTGCCAAGAAATGCATTATAGTTCCTTTTGGGAAAATTGCCACCCAGGTTAATTACTCCATTGATAAATTACCCCTAAGAGTTGAACCAACTGTCAGGGATCTGGGAACATATGTAGGCAATAATCTGACCTTTGACCAACATGTGGCCAAGGTAGTAAGAAAATCATTCTATATCACCCAACTTATAAGTAAGGGCATGGCATCCAGGTCCAAGGAAGTCATAGTGCCACTTTATTCAGACCCATCATTGATGTAATGCTCCCTTTGTCATGTGTCTTACCAGACATACATAACAGTTGGAATGCCCACAAAGTTTCCTTACCAGGATTATCCAGGGTATAAACACACTGTCTTATACAGATCACCTTAAAGCCCTGTCTCTATATTCTGTCTCCTAAAGGTTACTGAAAGGGAATGTATGCCTGGCATACAAGACATCATTAGTTCCAGCATTGATGGACCTTTAGCACATCCACAAAATGTACATCATCAGAACCACTAGATCCAAGGATTTCAATTTTGCTTGTGACATAAATAAGACGTTAATTTAATAAAGATGTTTCTTATTAAAAAAATTAATTATGACACAGGCAATCATACAGTTATATAAATGAAAGCATAAAATATTGACATAATTTTAGTTGCAAACATTATACATCACTTATAATCTATCCAATCACTGTGTGTCAAATATTACATAGCTCATTCAAATCCTGTCTTCTTTTAAACCTCATTCCTCCTCTGCATGTATTATTCGCACAATTCCCATTTTTTCTGTATAATTTGCTCCTACCCTTTTCTAAAGATCCCATTTCCAGTTTGTTTATCTCTTGTATCTATATTCAATACTTCTAATATAGTTGGTTTAGACTTTGATTTCCATTTTCTAGTAATTGCTTTTTTGGCAGCCACCATAATTAGACGCAGCAAAGTATTGCTATGTCTAGACAATTCCAATTCTGTATCATAGCTCAAAAAATAATTTCCTTACTTATAACAGTTTTCTCTGCAGGAAATTTTTTAAGTCTACCTCTACCAACTCATTACACTCCCAAAACATTGTTCCCAATTACCTCTTCCTTCCCCATTATGCCTCCAACATTTGCTGTCTACCTGAGGAAAAATTCTTTGGAGTCTACTAGGGGTATAAAAATACCTTTGTAAACACTTCCAAGCAAAGATCTTAAATCTTGTAGACTTTGTTGCATATTTGGGAGACATACATATATTCCCCATTTTTTATTTGTGAATTGCTTATGCAGTCTCTCTTCCCAAGCCTTACTAAACTCCTCTGATTGATTCTTATAGTTACCCTGCAATATTTTTATGCTCTACTAATTATTCCCATTTTAACAGCAACTTCTGTTTTAGATTCTACTAAAAACTCTACCAGTCCTGGTCTTTCACTTAGCATCCTCCATTTCTTTCTGTTTGCCTATACTCAGATATCAATACTTGATGGGGAAGGCAATCTCTAGCTTTCAGTCCAAATAAATGATTGGCCTCTTCCCATTCTATTACCTTTCTCTCCCTAATTATTTGCTCCCAATACCTTGGTTCTTTTGACAGTTTTCCCCAATAAATTTCAGCCCCCTCTTGCCTATTGTCAGTATCCCTAAATGCAGGCATTCCAATCTGCAGAATCTCCTTTCTCCATTCCCATGTTGGTTTAGTTCTTGGAATACTTTCTGCTACTTTATGAATATAGTCAAGTAAACGTTATTGTCATTCAGACCACACAACAAAAAATGCACATCTGAATGACATTATGTTTCTCCAAGCTCATGTATAAACATAAACACAGAAATCATGTATAAACATAAACACAGAAATCATGTATAAACATAAACACAGAAACAATATACAAATGCACAACAGAGTCCAAGTAATGCGAAGGCACAGAAGCTTCATCAGCCATTATCAATTCATTCACAGTAGCGAAAACAGTGACAACAGCCATCCTCTCCAACTTTACTACCACTATCCCAAGTCCCAGTCTGGTCCCCCCTAACCAACAGAACTCAAAAATTCAGGTATAAATTCAGATTCAGATCTGGATTCAGTCAAAAACTGGAAGACAAAAAGTTGGGTTTCTGCCACTTAAAGGCCTGAATGGCCACAAACAGATCAACAATCACAATCTTCACTATCCACACTGCCACCAGCCCCATCTTCACACCAGCAGCATCCCAAATCTCAGTCCAGTTCCCTCCAACCCAACAAAAAACAAATCCTGATCCATCACACAACTCCAGCAGACAATCAGGTCTCTACCATCCTCACATGGCGCAACTCTCCACCTGAAGGCTCGAACAACCATGACCAGACCAACTACTCCAAAAACAAGCAAATCCGAATGATCCAACCAAGACACCATGGTTGCATCCAACCACACACCCGGTCACCCTAACGGACTCCAAAAACAGACGCCAAACCTGTAACGCCTACATAAACACAAAATGCACAATGGGAGCCAAAGAGGCCGCTGCCACACAAGGCGCCATCATCTTAAAAATATAATATTCTGTATTGTTATTGCTATTCTTCTTAAGAATGTTGTGTCTTTCGGCTTTTCCCGGTTAGGGGTCGCCACAGCGGAACTCCGATCCGCTAATGATTGGCAGTAGTTTTTTACATGCCGAGCTGCCAGTTCTGACGCACAACCTTGAACAAAGGTACGCCCATTCACGCATGTCTCCACACAGAAGACGCTTTAGCTGAGAATCGAACAGGACAACATCTTACTGTGAGGCGACAACGCTACCGCAGCAGCACCACCACAGCTATTCTTCTTAAGGATCTGCAGCTAAAATCCCAGTCTGTCCTTGTTTCTTGAGCTTCCCCACTGTTTCTTCATCATCCCTTTCTACTTTGAATTATAATTTTCTGCTTGTGCTTGTATGACATATAAGACAACTTTCTGCTTAACTGTGTAGCTCTGAAATACCCCTTCAAATAAGGTAATCCCAGACTGCCTTGTTCTACTGGAAGAATCAGTTTATCCCACTTAACTCTTGCCATCTTCCCCTCCCAGATAAACTCCTTCAGCTCTTTACTAATTGCTATGCACCACTTCTCCTCTGGTTGATAAAAATATGGCTGGCCTGTGTATAAAACCAAAGGGACTAAAAACATTTAACTGCTTATGTTGGCTGACCTGTGTATAAAACCAAAGGGACTAAAAACATTTTAACTGCTTGCATCTTGCTATCCATATCCATAAAACACAGCTTCCATTTTTTTCAGTTTTTGTATTATCTTTTATTTAGTCTCTTCCCACATATCCTTAGCTGCCACACCAGAATCCTTTTTAATCTATTCTCCTAAGTACTTCATTTTATCGTGTCCCCATAAATATGGATATTGCTGAACCAATTCCTGGGTGGGTACATAGTTTACAGCTGTTGCTTTTGTTTTAGCTTCATTAATTTTGCATCCTTAAAAGACTTGAAATTGTCTCAAAACATGTTAGTAACTGAGCCTCATCTACCTCTAACCTTGATATATTTTATTTCTTTATTGACTGGGAAAGTCCAATGGGTCAGAAACCCATTTTCAGTGGAGGCCTGGGGAGGAAAGCTCCCGTTACAGTACGAAGATTATTACAAAGGCATACTATTACAATAATAGAACAAAGATAAAAAAATGTATACAATTTTTAGTAATTAGAAATAAACAAAGTAGAATATTTTATACAATCAAGTAAGGTGTTGGTATTACATATATAGTATTTTAATAGTATTACTTTTAATGACAATATTGCATGCAGGAAGAATAACAATTGATAGCAATCTGTTCAATTAAGCACTTTGAGAGAAGAGAGGTAGTAATTTAAGCTATTGACTGTAAGAGATAAGACAGTGAAAGAAATACAGATTAGTTATGTTGAGAACTAGTTTGGTAGTTGCCAGTAAAAACAAAAGAGTCAAATTATTCAGCAGGGTCCTAGGATTAGTTCTATAGTGGTCTATAGGTTTGGCCACAAAGGCAAATTTGGTTGTCAAGAAAGTGGCTTTTTAGGGGAGGTTTAAAGGTTTTTATGGAATCAAATAGAATAATGGAGGGGGAGTAGGTTATTCCATAATTTTGCTATGGAGTGGGAGTATAAGCTTTGTCCAGCTCTTTTGTTGGGTTTGGATACACACAGAAGTTGTTTATTAGTAGACTGAAGAGTCCTGGAGGGGATGTAGGTTTGTAGGATACCTTGAAGTGTAGGACAGTTTTCTGGGTTATATATTAGTTTATGAGCAATAGTGACTTGGGTATAATGAAGATAGTGGGGGAACTCAAGCCAATTCAGTTCCTTAATGGCCCGACAATGGTGTGTGCGGTTTGGTAGCCGAGAGGCAAATTTAGCAATTTTATAATAACATGATTGCAATTTACTATGAGATGTGTGAAGGTTTGTAAACATTCAATTAATTCTTCCATCTTCTTCTTCTTCTTCTTTCAACTTTTCCTGGTTAAGTGTCACCACAGCGGATCACCTGTTTCCATTTCTTTCTGTCCTCTGCATCTTGCTCTGTCACACCAACCACCTGCATGTTCTCTCTAACCACATCCATAAACCTTTTCTTAGGCCTTCCTCTTTTCCTCTTACCTGGCAGCTTCATCCTTAGCATCCTTTTCCCAATATTCCCAGCATTCCTCCTCAGCGCATGTCCAAACCAATGCAATCTCGCCTCTCTGGCTTTGTCTCCAAACTGTCCAACCTGGGCTGACCCTCTAATATACTTATTCCTAATCCTGTCTACCCTCGTCACACCCAGGGCAAATCTTAACAACTTTTACTTTGGCACATCCAGCTCTGACTCCTGCCTTTTTGTCAATGCCACTGTCTCCAACCCATATAACATAGTTGGTCTCACTACCCTTTTGTAGACCTTCCCTTTCACTCTTACTGGTACTCGTCTGTCACAAATCACTCCTGACACTCTTCTCCACCCACTCCACCCTGCCTGTACTCTCTTCTTCACCTCTCTTCCACACTCACCATTACTCTGAACTGTTGATCCCAAGTATTTAAACTCATCCACCTTCACCAACTCTACTCCCTGCATCCTCACCATTCCTCTGTCCTCCCTTTCATTCATACACATATATTCCATCTTAGTCCAGCTGACCTTCATTCCTCTCCTCTCTAGAGCATATCTCCACCTCTCCTGGGTCTCCTCAACCTGTTCCCTACTCTCACTACATATCACAATGTCACATCATAGTCCATGGGGACTCCTGTCTGATCTCGTCTGTCAATCTGTCCATCACCAGTACAAATAAGAAAGGGCTCAGAGCTGATCCTTGATGTAATCTCACCTCCACCTTAAACGCATCTGTCACTCCCACTGCAGATCTCACTGTTGTCACACTACCCTTGTACATATCCTGTACCACTCTTACATATTTCTCTGTCACTCCCGACTTCCTCATACAATACCACAACTCTTCTCTAGGCACCCTGTCATATGCTTTCTCTAAGTCTACAAAAACACAATGCAACTCCTTCTGACATTCTCTGTTCTTCTCCATCAACACCCTCAGAGCAAACATTGCATCTGTAGTGCTCTTTCCTGGCATGAAACCATACTGCTGATCACTAATCATCACCTCACTTCTTAACCTAGCTTCCACTACTCTTTCCCATAATTTCATGCTGTGACTGATCAGTTTAATCCCTCTGTAGTTACATCTCTGCACATCACCCTTATTCTTAAAAATCGGTACCAAAACACTTTTTCTCCACTCCTCAGGCATCCTCTCACTTTCCAAGATTTCATTAAACAATCTGGTTAAAAATTCCACTACCATGTCTCAATAAATTCTTCCATAAACATTTCAATTTGTACCATTTCTTGATTTCCATATTTTTCTGCTTTATACAGATTTTCATACAATTTCTGAAATATTTTTATACTGTTACAGGATCTCTGGTTATTTTCCTTGTTATAGGCTCCCTAAGCTTGGTGACAACCCTTTCTGTTTTCTGTTGCCTGAGTCATTGTGCTAAAATTCTTTTGTGTATGGAGTTATTATCAAAAAACAGTTGCTTAACAGTAGTCTTTCTAAACTCATGCATATTATCAAGGCAATCCCTTATTTTTTGTTTAGCATTCTGCAATTGCTTCTCTTTCTGTTCTGTGAGACTCTCCCTATTTTGCAATACTTTAACCTTTGTCAGTCCCTCTAAATAATTCTTGTTACTTCTTAACCATTTCCCTCTTTCTTTTATTTACTCCCTATTTTAAACTCCACTTTTTTATCCCATTCTCTAGCTATATTTTCAGAAGAAATTTCTGTCTTCTCTAACTCCTGAATAATTTCCACTACCCATTTCTTACATTCCTCTCTTTTCAATAGATAGGTGGGAAAGCGCCAGTGCCTCATTTGTATTTCATTACCTTGCATTTTTATTTTAGTTATTATTGGCGCATGGTCTGAAATCGTTATTATATGCATATCAGAATTTTCAATTAAATGCACATGTTCCTATGAAATACAAATTCTATCTAGCCTAGCCCAGTTTTTGTATATTGGGGAATTTGTTTGTTTGTTTCTTTCGGCTTTTCCCGGTTAGGAGTCGCCACAGCGGAACTCCGGTCCGCTAATGATTGGCAGTAGATTTTGACGTGCTGGCTTGCCAGACCTAACGCACAACCTTCAACGAAGGAATGCCCATTCACGCATGTCACCACACAGAAGACGCTCTAACTGAGAATCGAACGGGCAACGTCTGTGTGGTGACAATGCTACCACAGCACCACCACCGCCTATTATGTAAATTTAGTCTGAACTCCAACTATTGAATTCATACCTTCCATGCCAAATATTTTCATAAATTTCTTTAAAAATCTACACTTTATATTTTCCCCTCTGGGCCCCTCAGATGCATCTTTACTGCTGCAAATTGAATTCTAATCCCTACCTACAAGTAATATTCCCTGCTAAATGCTGATTATTTCTCCCAGAATTTTCTTAAGCTCCATTATAGCATTTTTAGGTGAACTCTAAATACATGCCAATGTAATCCTCCTCCCTTGCCAGTAGACCCTTAGTGCTACAAATCTACCATTATTATCTTTTTTATCCTCTTCTATCACGATTGGAACTCCTCTTTCAATTAATATAAGTACTCCTCTTTTCCTTTGTCCCAGGTATTCCGGCGAATAACCATCCTGAAAACCATTCTTTATCAAATTCACACACTCAATTCTTTCCAAATGTGTCTCCTGTAGCATGACCATTTGCACTCTGCATTTTTTAATATAGTTCACTACTCTTTCTTTTCTGTATGCATCTTTAAAGATACAACAGAAAATGTCATTATGTTAAAAAGTTATTATTCCCACCTTTATGTGTAAGCTTTTTTGTTGTGTCTGGTTCCAGCTTTTGTGTTACATGTAAACACTAAGGTTTGGCAGGTTGATCTTTTATACAGTTGTTTCTTGTCATATCCATTTGAGCCTATGTCACGTCTTACAAAACTTTTTCTTTTATTGAAAGATCTCAAAAAACAAACCAACAAACA